>NW_007739497.1:20016-42201 GCF_000696425.1 Galeopterus variegatus | reverse complement strand
CAAAATCCATATATACTCATAGTGTCAAAGCAGGAAAGACTCAGCTCACTTTCTGAACCACCACTTGTATTTTATTTATTTATTTTTTATTGAGTATTAGGATGAGAGAATAGTTGCACACATTGCTTGACTTCAGCCTGGAAAGCCAAAAGTCAAACTCTTTCTTAGGTGGTATTTTCTCTAGCCCATTTCCAGCACCTTAATGAAAATATTCTTCACAGTTTTATCAATGCCTTGGCTGTACCCAGCTGCCCACAGATTACAGTGTTTATAATAAAAGGGAATAATCTTAGTGTTGGGATTAGAGGAGAATGGAACTGAGTTCAGGCCATCATGTTCCAGAATCCCTATACACATCTCAAGAGTTTTTAAGTATTTTGTTTCATTTTAATCTTTACAACATTATTTTAGAAAGAAATATCAGGCTTTATATACCAAACACAGAGAGGTTGAGGGTAGAAAATCTAGCATTCTTCCCAGATATTAATGATAATAAAATAAAACCAAGCCCCTAAAAACTTATTTTCCACTATGTTACTTCTGACCAAGAGAAACTATCTAGTTTCACATGATCCTCTTCTCATATAAAAATACCAGAATCCATTTTCAGGGATTTTTTTGTTTATGTCATTTATTTTTGTTCTTATAGTAGAAGAACTTGTTTAAACATCACACTAACTAATATATGTTTTATCATGTAAAAGTGAGGAATTACATTCTGACATAAAAACTGTAATGTGCCAAAAAAAGTAAATAATTTATTCCTTTTATCTAAATGCTTTATTAAGAGAATCAGCTGACCAAGCTCTACTGCTAAGAATAGAATATAATTTATTTCCAACTTATTTTATCTCCAAGAAACTTTTACCCACAAAAGATAAAAATATGAAAGGAGGAGCTTCTGCACTACAGAGAGGATACTTTACAGTGGGAGAAAATGTCAAGTTTGCTTTAAGGCAGCCTCCCCTGCTCTGCTATCAGGCACAATATACATCCCATTTTGTAGCAGCAGACTTTTAAGCCTTAGTAACTGATCTATCAGAATGTAAGCCTGAAATGTTACAATGCTGCCATTATATGAATTAGATACATTTTAGAACCAAATACCTAAAGCTGGAGAGAGAGAGAAAGATCTCATGTAATAGATTTGTCATTTTTATGCTCTAGTTCAAAACTATATGATTTTCTCTATCACCACCAATTATCTTTCAAAACCTGTCAAATATGTGCTCCTTTACTTCCTATGCTGCCAGAAAATAGAAATAAGAAATGTGATTTTTAAAGGCAGATAAGTTATCAAAGCAGAAATGTCTATGAATTAGGCCATTCTTTCATAACATAATGAATTTGAAATTCCAGGTAGAGTTTTGTAAGGATCATTTAGCAATACTAGCTTGGGGAATGTCAAACACTGGGTATCAGTGAGACTTTTTTCTAGTCCACACTTTATACCGCAGCCCAGTCAGTGTCTGCTAACACAGTGAGGAAGGTTATCTGTCTCTCTGTAGGTGAGCACCTCTAGTGGCTGTTCTTTCACATTTGTCAAAAGTCATCATTTTCTAGGACATAGTTCAAGGTAGGAACTGAATGAGGCTTTTAGAATCACAGAGGTAGTACTTATACTTCTGATACTTTTCTGTGAAGTTTGCATATGTCCAAAGCATCAACTCCTTGTAAAGTGATTCTACATAGAGTGATTTTACAGAATGTAGGGAAGAGATAGAAGAGAACTCTTCAACCTTTAATGAATAGGAAGCACATTCGCTCATACGGAGAAAATCAAGCTATGAGAATGATTTTGATCTATTATGCATATCACACATTGTTCCTAAAATGATTTAAAGTATCTTACAAGGATGTATAAAATGGAAAGGTAAGAGTGCCATTTTAGAAAAAGAAATGTAGGAACAAAGTGGAATCAAAAGAGAAAAATGTGTCATAATAACCCAGAAGACTATTGTATGTAGATAAACACAAAAATAGATCCAATTGATAAATATTTTTTTAAAAAAGCTTTTAATTTATAAAATTTACCAGAAAAAGAAATGTAGGAACAAAGTGGAATCAAAAGAGAAAAATGTGTCATAATAACCCAGAAGACTATTGTATGTAGATAAACCACAAAAATAGATCCAATTGATAAATATTTTTTTAAAAAAGCTTTTAATTTATAAAATTTACAATGTCCATGAGATACAAACAAAGTGGTTGCTAAGGAGAAGATACACTGTACTTTATACTTAAATCAGACAGCAATTTCTCCTGGGGTCCTTAGGAAAATAACGTTGAGATGCAAATAAACCAGGTGTACTCGGAGTATCACACTCTGTTCTTAAGAGATGGGAATTTCTTTGTTGCAGAACCTTAAACTTTTTGAGATAAAGTACTGTGTTATGTAATTCATCACTTTTTATAAAAAAATTCTTACAGATTATCTTCACAGGAAAGTATCTTTATCTAAAAAAATCTGTAGTTGAAATAAAAGAAATATTCCTAAACCAACTTTTAAAATTAACGTTGTGTTAAATTTAAAAAGCAAGTGTCACATATTATATGAAAACTAGATACTATTAAATTCCATAACCAGATTTTTTGTTCCCTTCATATATTTACTTTTACGTTCAGACTTTTCTTTGGTCAAGACATCCCTTGGCCCTAAATCTGTACTTCTACTTCTTAGTATCTCCCAAATTCTTCCGTATTCCATGGAGCTGTTAGCTCTGCCATCATCCAGTTTCCCATCATCTTTCATGTGGATCATTCCTTCAACTACCCCTTATATTCTAGGTTTGCTATAGGCCTTGTTTCTCCTGATTCCAGTCTCCTTTCCACTTTCAGGTTGATTTTTCTAAATTGCAAATGTTTATGACCATCCTGTGTTCAATAGATTTCAATTGCTTCAATAGTTATTTATTCAACACTTTATAATATGCATCTTTCTTTCCTTTACAGATGTATTTGGACCTTTAACTCCAAACACTCAGACACTTCATTGTTTTTCAGGCACCCTGAGACACATGCATTTCCCTCATTTTGGCATTCTTTTTAAGCATATTTTCTCTTTGCACATCCTATTGCCAGTTTTAAATATCTGTCTTGCCATTAATGTCAGCATGAATGTCACCTATTCTGGAATCACTTCTCTGGTTCCACCAATATGGGTTGGCTAAGATTGAGGGATGTTCTATGAACCCCCTATGTTTACCTTTATTTTACTCCTTATCACTATGAAAGTATATTTCCTTCTCTGTATCTCAGGAGACTGTGAGCTTTCTAGGAATGACAAGTATGTCTTCTTATTGCTCTAACTCAGCTTCTTATACCTTTACCTGTACTTGCTAATAGCAAAAACAATTGTGATATACACACTTCTACAGATGGGGCAGCCTGTGTTATAAGGCTTAACACATACATATACATTTAATTATCACAATAACTGTGTGAAATGAGTAATAATATTATCTCTAATTTACAGTTAAAAAACTAAAGGCTGAGAGGTTAATCAACTTTTCAAAGGCTACCTAATTAGTGAATCTGTACAGAAACCAAAAAGAAAAGACTAAACAACTTCGCTAATTCTTAATTTTTAAATTCTATGTTTAAAAGTGTTATACTCAGTCTCAAAAACAAACTAAATCTGAAAAGGCAATAGGTTTTAACTATTTTAGCAGAAAAAATTAGATACCTCAATTAACAAAGAACCTATGCAAATTCATACAAATCAAATAAAGTCAAACAATATGGAAAAAGTAGGCAAGGCAGATAATGATATAAGTAAAATTGTACAAATAAATTTTAGCTAACTTTTATTTAATGCAGGCATTTTGTATGGTAGTGTAATGCTATAAAAGTGGCCATGTAAGCTGAAATAGTGTAAAGAGATCATAATCAGTGAAAAACATTAAAATTATTACACAGCCTTTAATTTTTTTGTAAAAACATTAACAACTCCCTTACTGTAGGTTATAAACATACAGAAAAATAAATTTTTTTAATTAACATTTATTTAGTAAATTGTAATTTTAAAATCAGAAATATTGGGAAAGAATATAGTTTATTTGTAAAATAATTATCAGTAGTTCAGACATGCTTCCTTCTACTTCACGTTTTTTTAATTTATGACACAGAATGCACATCTTTTCCATGCCTTGGCAAATTGTCATTCTCCTTTCTAAGACTGGATCAGCTCCTAACATTTCATCCTTTGTGCTTTTGATGTTGTGAAATGCCTCTGAGAGTTCCTTTAATATGAGGTCTTTTTTTGCCAGTATTGCTTCGTTTAGGACATTTCTGTCATTTTTGTCACAACCATTTTTTTTTTTTTTTCGTGTCCGGCAACGGATCGCAACCCTCAGTGTCGCGCCCGTACCGGACCGGGACCGGCAATGGGATCGCAACCCTCGGTGCTGCGCCCGCACCTCGCTCAGCCAGTGAGCGGGAACCGGTCTGTATGTGGGATCCGAACCCTCCGTGGGAGCGCCACCGCGCCCCCAAGCGGCGCACTGTAGCAGTGCGCCACTGGGCCAGCCCTGTCACAACCATTTTACTCAGGTATATTAATAACTATTTCCTTTAACTCCATGTAACTTATGATTCTAATTTCACTTCCAGTGTTATATCTTTTCATTTATTTGCTGCAACTTCACATTTGTTGGCCAATTCCCCCTTTCACTTATCCATTTTTATAAAATGTCATGAGTTTGTTTCTGTGGAACAAAGAAAAAACCCAATTAAATGCTTACTGTATGGGAACTGAATAATAAAAAATAGTCAATCACAGGCACACTTTGAAAGAAGTGACGTGGATAGCCACTGATCATCCCCTAACTCTGTTTTCTGTCGTGATTTGTGCACTGAAGAGTTAGCAGTGAAGGTTGTACTTCATGCAAGTACCACAGTTAACATAGCATGGTAACTGAAATTTGAATGTGCTTTTGGAGAGTGGATGTTATTTAACTAACCATGGTAAGTGAAATTACTGCACCACAAAACAATGTAAAATGAGACCACATCCTGTACTTACTATAGACCACATCCTATGCTTACCATTCACTAAGTCTTCTCACAACCATAGTAAGCAGATACTAATTATATCCTAATCCTTCAGATGAGGCAACTGCAGCACAAGATGTAAGATAATTTGTCCAAAGTCACATGATAATCTGTAACAAAAATTCAAATCCAGGATCTTTTTGTTTTGGAGGTTGTGCTCTTAGTCATAACCCCATATTAACTTCAGTATTCTAAATAATAAAATAATTAATATACCGGGTATATGAAGTTTCCTGTCCTTCGTATTTGTTTTGTTAGAGTAATATTATGAAATTCTCTGTAAAGAAATGAATTGGTTTAAAACTTCATTACCTGATAATGATAGCACAATGAATAAAAAACATAAATGTCCTCTTTTCAGAAATAGGTAAAATATACCAAAAAACCCACAAAAAAACAAAAAAAACCCCACCACCTTAGATTTTAATTTAATGTCATTCACTCCAACATGATGTGAAATATTTCTGCCTTATATAAAGCAAGTTGTCCTGTTTTCATTTTGTTTTTCAGTTTGTTTAATTTATGGGATTGTGGGAGACTTTGAGGATAGCAAAGACATGACAGATACCCTTTGAAGTTCTGATGAAACTGTGAACCCTCATCTCAAAAAAGTACATATATAGTCAATGTTTTGCATATAATTTAAATGAATGACTTGCTGAAGCCTGTCCCCAGACTTCTTATGAGATTAAGAGTCTAGATTTCAGTTTCTTGACAGATTAAAGGTTTGTTTCTTTCTCCTGCTATTTCACTTAGAAGATCTGGGCTGACAGGGTCTTCTACATATAGTGATGCCACCATCTCAACACAAGGCTGCAGCATTTACCATGGTGGTGAAGAAAACTTGGTTAGTGTGCACAAGCTCTAAAATTTTTCATTTGCAATAACTCCAGCACTTCTGCTCACACAGCAGTTTGAGCAAAATATTCAGTATTGTAAACACTTTTACATTCTTTTTTGCCTATTCCTTTCATTTCACATTATGTTCTGTATCTGTCTGTTTTCACTGTACCAATAAGAGTCTGTATTGTTACTATCCACGTATTCATGTATTCAGCTAATATTTATTGGGTACAAAATATGTGACACATGTTCTAGGGGCTGAGAATGTACCAAGGAAGAATTCATACAAAGGCTCAGTTCTCAAGAGACTTGCAAACAGACAGCAGCATAAACCAGTAAAAAATTAAGTAAATAATTTAGTATGGTATCAGTGTGTTCACAAAAAATAACAGGTGATATATTACAGAGTTTAGTAACTGTTTAGGAGAAGAGCCTATTTAGCATGTTTTTCGGGGGAAAAAAAAACAAACCTTTAAAGACATAATTTTTGTGTTGGGATCTTCTGGATATGGGGAGGAATCAACCAGGCAGAGAGAATAGGTACTGTCTGTAAAAAGTCTCTTAAAGGCCCTGAGGTTAAGCAAGCCTATTTGTGCATTAGAGAAAACCTTCACATGTTGCAATGCATTAAAAATAATAATAATAATAAAAGTTTGAAACCTACAGGAAGATTCTGAGGGATTTTGGAATAGAATCCTGAGGAATAGAAAAGAAGAGCTGACTAAATTAAACTTAGTAAGTGGCTTATGAAATGGAGTTGCAGAGTTATATAGGACATTCAAAGCAATTAAAAATAAGTGATTGATCAAAGAATGTTTATAATATGTTTTATATACATCACTTTGACTCTGGGAGATTTCTAAAGAGGTATTTGGAGAAACAGTAGTGATAAGTGATACTACTAGAAGGCTATTTTTGTAGTTCAGACAAGAAATGTTGGAGGTCCACGTAAAGGTAAAGGCTGTGATGAGAGGGGTCCGGATAGCTTAATGATTGATTTTAGATAGGCCTATCTAATTTGCTTTAGGGGAAAGAAAAGACTTAGTTCAAGTTATTGACAAGTTATATTGATTTAAAATGTTTGCAGAGCACAATCACTGAAATAATATCCTTCAAGGTTTTATAATTTGTATTTTTCAGATAAGCTCTATATATGTGAAAATATCAAGAAATTTAAATATATATTCGGTGCCTACAAACTGCTGAAGTCCTTCCTAAGGTTGTAGGAAAATATTTCATTGTATTCATTTTTTTCATTTAATCAACTTTGCTCTCAAGGTTTAAATATTATAGTGTTCAATTGAAATTCATTTCTTCTGTGATTTTTGAATACGTTTCCTACTTTTGAAAGCAAAATAGTTTTCTAAATATCAAGCAACTCATACATTATTATTCTCTATAGCTTCTTTAACTGATTTGTTTTATATAATATCTCATATTTTTAGCCATATTACTTCTTGCCTAAAAATGTTCCATGTTTTATTTGAAGTTGTGTATATTCGAGTATGGTGATTTTAGATTGATTTTACATGTCTCAAAATCATAAACCTGCCTTTAATGAATTTCATCAAAATGCATCAGTGTAAAGACGCAAACTTTTCTTCATCATCTAGTAACTAAATCAGGCCGGAAATATTTGCCTAATAACTCAGTTCAGTAAATGTGACTGGAGAGTCCACCCTGATCTCATAGGCATCGTGCCTGGTGCTGTGGGAGGCTCCCTGTGTCTGGCAGTCACCACCAGTCATTAAAATTGAATTTTCATCATTAACGTAGTAATGACCCTCATTTTATCTCTTAATAGCATGTTGATAGCCGATAGGTAGATCGACCTTATAAGATTTTTTTTTTTTTTTCCAAATGTCATTTGTCATGCTCCCACTGGTGCCTGTGAGTTTCAGTGATTTTTCTTGACTCATACCAGTTGCTAAGTAACATGGAAAAGTACAGCTGCAGCTTCACTTCCTTCAAACTGCTGCTCCTAAATATGAATAAAAGCATAGACATTCTATTTCTGTGTTCAGAACTCACTGATTTTAAAGCTTCTGTGTCAGATTCTCTGAAGCATAATGGCGAAGGCAGTAAAATTACAGGCCAAATAGTACTCGTAAAAAATACCTGCTTCCTTTTTTTTCTCCAGATGCAATAAGGTTATTTCTCTTTTACTTCTGAGATTCAATTAGAGTCCTATAATGGACGAATTGAACTAAGAACAAAGAGGCTTTATTGCTTGACCTTGGGCGAATTATTAATTTCTCCATGATAATTTCTGTGTTTATTAATCTTTAACATACAATGTGGTTAAATCTGGTGATTGTTCTTTCTCTTTCATCTGAGTGATTCTATGAAAAAATTGAGCTTAATATTACTAAACCACCAAATGGCATTATTTCTAAATAAATTTTATAAATTGTTTTATTATTACAAGTATTTTTGTTTCATCTCTGTTTGATTTATGCAGAATAGAGACTAAAGATATTTTTAAAAAGAATGCTACTTCTGGTCACTTTATATTTCCTTGTACTCTCAGTGGATAAGTAAAAATATTCACATAAAGATAATGTGAAGTAATGACCCTTTGACAAAGTTCTAAGTCATTTCCATCTTCAACATCCACATTAATTCTGTGCCTCAGTTCAGCTCACATCTTGGGGCCTGATGCAAGCTTGCATGTTAACTTGTCTTCTTTCTCTTTGAATTACAAGTTCCTAATTGCTTTAGTAAGTCCTCTCTTGATGGGAAGAGTTCCTGTAGAGTATGTTGAATTTTTCAAATAGTATATGTATTGTTGTCCATTATAACTATGTGTGCTAATCTGTCTTCCTCCCTAGGCTCTGACCTCCTGCAGAGACAGTATTTTGCATATTTCATTTTTACATTTCCAGGACCTAGCACAGTTCCTGGTGTATTAAAGTTATTACATATGTTCTTTTAGCCAGCAAAAGTAAAAGTGCTTTAGGAAACCTCATATATCATTTGGCTAGAGGGGATATAGTTAGAAAGTTACTTCATTTTAGGACAAAATTTTATGGAAGGTATATCTCTATGCTCTGTGTCCTCAGACACAATCTAAGAAGCAACTTTTTATGTGTTTCTATGGGGCATATCCTTAATTATAAGGGAAAATGTGATCAGAAAATAAACAATGACAATCATTTGAGGTTCATCATTTTCTAGTTTACCTTTGTGTGTCATATGGTTCTGGGAGTAAGTGAAAGGGGAATCACCCCTTATTTCAAGATGATTTTTATATTAAGAGCAACATTTATAAAATATGTTGTAGGGTAAAATTTATTTGTTACAAGAATGCTTTAATTTGATTTATAGTAATATAGAATATTTAACAGCACACTGTTCCCAAGTAGGAGTATATTATAAATATATTATATATGTTTGTGTGTGTGTGTGTGTGTGTGTGTGTGCTGCGAAAGGCTTGTGGAAAACAGAATTAAAAGATAATACAAGTCTTTCCATGAACTTTGTGAAGACCCCTTGCCACAAACAGTCCTAAGTGTGGTTCGTGCTGTAGCTATGGAGAGTAAAAGCTGGAAACCTTGGCAGTGTCCATGTGGTGTTAAGTCTGCAGGCTGGCAGAGCACAAGAGCTATGAAAGCTTGAGAGCATCCACTCTGATTTCAAAGGAAGTATGGAAAAACTTAGGGACCCAGGAAGAGATCTGTCACAGAGGTGGAGTCACTGCATAGAACCTTCGCTAAAGCAATGCCAAGCAGAAATGTGGGTTGGAGTTGCAACAGAGAAACACCACCAGGGCCATGCCTAGTGGAACCATAAGAGTCTGTCTGCCATGGACTCCCTAGAATTATGGAGCTACCATCATGCAACACCAGCTTGCAAGAGCTAAAGCATGACCAGAGACCAGGAAAGCTAAAGGAGCAGTGCTGCCCTAGGACTTGGAGGCCCAACCCCTGCACCAGCATACAGAGGATATTGAACATGGGGTCAACATATATGATTCACCAGCTTTGAAAATGAATGCCTGCCCTGCTCGGTTTCGAACTTGTTTAGAACCTGTTACCCCTTTCTTTTGGCCTGTTTCTCCCGTTTTGAATGAGAATATGTACTCTATGCTTGTCCCGCCATTGTATATTGGAATTAGATAACTTGTTTTGATTTTACAGATGGGACCTTGAGACTTTGGACTTTTGAGTTGAAGTAAGTTAAGATTTTGAAACAGAATTAATGTATTTGGGTGTGAAAAGAACATGAATTTTGGGAGGCCAGGGGTGGAATGCTGTGGATTGGATGTCCCTCCAAAGTTCACTGAAGCTTTATGCCCACTGTAACCGTTGAGAGTTGGAAATTCTATTATGATAATTGAAAGGTGGGGCCTTGAAGAGGTGATTAGATTGTGAAGGCCATCTCCTAGTGAGAGGGTTAATTTATTGATGGTTTAATGGTGGCCATGGGCATGATTCTGATAGCTTTAAAAGGAGAGCCAGTGAGGACAGTCTCTCTCTCTCTCTCTCTCTCTCTCTCTCTCTGTTTTGCCATTCTCACTATGTGACATCTTGTGTTGCTGTGAAGAGATACCACCCAAGAACAACAAGGCCCTCACCAGATGTGTTTCCTGGACTTTGGACTTCCCAGCCTTTGAAATTGTAAGAAATAAATATTGTTTCTTTATAAATTACCAACTTTCAGGTATTTCTGTTATAAGCAATAGACACAGACTCACACACCCCTACTATGTGTGTGCCTGTAAAATAACCTCTATAGGACCAAAGAAAGGAAAGAGTAGCATATAAGATTTAAATAATTTTGAATTAAAAAATGATATGAGGAGTTTACTAACAAAAAAAACTCAGCCTTATTTTTGCCTTAAATGTAATAAATATAATTTTTGCATAGGGGAATGAAAGAGAAAAATATAAATACTTTATAAGAGAAATGAGTAAAGACAAACTCCTTTTACTCAGTATTCTAAATAGGCCCAGTTCTCAAAAACGTAAACCAAATTGTGAGTACTTTCTTGCTTACTTATGAAAACCTATTGTTATTTTAATAGTAAAATGTAGGTTTTTAACATGCTTGTAAGATAATAGTTCTCTATGCTCAGTAACAATTTACTTGAATGAATATGCCCCCAAAATGTATTTTCTTGTAGTGTTAATTATTGCCTCCCCTAAGTGATTGGCTATTTTAAAATGCATTAATAATTTATCTTAAGTATTTATATATGGAAAAAGTTATAGTTTTTCCTTTTCATCATTTTATTTAATAACCTTCACTAACTAGTTTCCTAAGTATAAGCATCTTACCATTGAAAAATGCATGTGGAATAGATTATTAAAATAGAGTTGATTCCCATCACGATTTTATGGCCGAAGTTTGGATAAATGTTTATACCACAGAGGCCAACTTGGATGAATTGGAAGAAAGGAAAAGGAAAGGGAAGGGAAGGAAGGAAAGAAAGAGGGAAAGAAAAAAAGGAGAAAGAGAAGGAAGGTGGGAAGGAGAGAGTGAGACAAAAAAAAAGACAAAAAGGAAAAGAAATATGGGAGATTTCTTTTTTATTGTTTTTTGTTTACTTTTGTTGTTTTTATCACTTAAAATGTATATGAAGAAAACTAAATGTATTATCTTGGATATAGTAGTTAACCAACATGATATCACTTAAGCTAAAGCTCTTGATTAATTCAGGGGCAAGATGTATTTATTAATATGCTGCAGGGTCACATCTCAAATTTTACATCAGTGTGCTTTTTATACAGATTCCATTTGTTTTTTTTTAGTAGGACCACCAAGAGCAGTTTCGTACACTCTACCTAGCTGAATTGGACTTGTTCCTGTGTACTGGCTGCATAGAGGCTGCGACATGACTGTTTAGGATGGCATTGACTGAGACAACTCAGTTCTGCTTCACCTGGTCCCTCTTCCTTAAGAAAATGAGTCTGGACATGTTTTCATGGAAAAAGCAGAGGAGCAAAAGAACAGGTAGAAATAGCAAAGACTTTTTCATCACTCTGATTGCATCAATTTGCTAATATTCCATTCCCAAACCACATCACATGGCCAAAAACAAAGTAAGAGTGGGAGTGAACTACAAATTGATATAAAAAGAGTATGTGTACAGAAATAACATTAACTGGTGCCAGGAATGTACATTTTTTCCTAAATAATGCCCTAAATTTGACATAAAGAGACCTGGAAATGCAGTGAGTTCAATTTTCATTTTATTCCAGCCACCCATAAAATTAAAAACCAATTTTATTGTTCAGAAAACTTGTCTTGAAGCCACAGGCATGATAGAATCATTCAGGGTAGAACTAGAAGCTCTTTTTTTTTCTCAACCTTAATCTTGACCTGGGAATTAAAAGCTCAGAAAATGGAAACCAAATGAGTTGAGAACAGAAAAAACTCTTGGCACAAAGGCCTCATTTCAACCCTTCACTCTGAGACTTGAACAAACTCTAGCATGGATTCTAGCAGCCTGAAGCCCTGTCCTGGGATGACCCAGTCCTCCTCCACCCCTTAAGTTTCTACCTGAGAAAGCTCAAGGCTGGAAAAAGAATTTGCTGTTTGTTCCAGTAAAGACCCGATGATAGGCCTCTGACTTCCCTCTTCTTAGAGCATTCAATTTAGAACACTCGCAATTTTAAATCTGTAGCTATTCCCTTGTGATGTATATGTATCTTCTACAACCAAGGAATGTCTTTCTCAAGAACTGGGAGTGTTTCGTTTGAAATGTAATCATTAGAACCAAACAAAGCAAAACCTTCGTGGGCAAGAGTCTAACTTCAATAAGCACTGGGTGGCAGACAAACATGGCCTAATCATGTCCCTTAATGTCCTTCAGTACTTTTTCTTTAGCACACCCCAGTGTTTATAATGGTCTCCCATCTTTTGCTTTGCTGGAACTGAGCACAGATTACTCTGAGGCCCCTCTGCTACTGCAATAGTAATGAACAAAATCTGTCTCATGGCCTCTAACTAGGGTCTGGATTTGTTTCACTTTGACAAAGCCCCAAGGCAAACATCAAATTAAAGTTGTGGCCTTTCCACTCGAATGAATTATTAAGATTCTTAAATTTTAATTTCTTTTCAAATTTCTAATAGGCTCTGGATCTTTTCTCATTTGTTTGAGTTATACTTTATTTCTCTAGACTTCTTATGCATATGCATTTATACTCTGTTTCCAATAATTCAAATATCTGCTATCGTTGCAGGTCTGATTATAGCACTTTTTACTCCTTCTGATTCTCATATATGATACTGGTTTTCTTGTACATTTTGCATGTTGTATGTCTGTGTTTATTTATGATTCAGGTATGTTGGAAAGCTGTTTCTGTGAATACATAATGCCTTACTGAGTCTGCTTTCCTCCAGAAATGACTTAAATCTCTCTTTGTGGGAGTCTTTCCTTTGAAATGCAATCATTAGAACCAAACAAAGCAAAACCTTCGTGGGCAAGAGTCTAACTTCAATAAGCACTGGGTGGCAGACAAACATGGCCTAATCATGTCCCTTAATGTCCTTCAGTACTTTTTCTTTAGCACACCCCAGTGTTTATAATGGTCTCCCATCTTTTGCTTTGCTGGAACTGAGCACAGATTACTCTGAGGCCCCTCTGCTACTGCAATAGTAATGAACAAAATCTGTCTCATGGCCTCTAACTAGGGTCTGGATTTGTNGATTAGATTGTGAAGGCCATCTCCTAGTGAGAGGGTTAATTTATTGATGGTTTAATGGTGGTCATGGGCATGATTCTGATAGCTTTAAAAGGAGAGCCAGTGAGGACAGTCTCTCTCTCTCTCTCTCTCTCTCTCTCTCTGTTTTGCCATTCTCACTATGTGACATCTTGTGTTGCTGTGAAGAGTCACCACCCAAGAACAACAAGGCCCTCACCAGATGTGTTTCCTGGACTTTGGACTTCCCGGCCTTTGAAATTGTAAGAAATAAATATTGTTTCTTTATAAATTACCAACTTTCAGGTATTTCTGTTATAAGCAACAGACACAGACTCACACACCCCTACTATGTGTGTGCCTGTAAAATAACCTCTATATATATATAGGAAAGAGTAGCATATAAGATTTAAATAATTTTGATTTAAAAAATGATATGAGGAGTTTACTAACAAAAAAACTCAGCCTTATTTTTGCCTTAAATGTAATAAATATAATTTTTGCATAGGGGAATGAAAAGAGAAAGATATAAATACTTTATAAGAGAAATGAGTAAAGACAAACTCCTTTTACTTAGTATTCTAAATAGGCCCAGTTCTCAAAAACGTAAACCAAATTGTGAGTACTTTCTTGCTTACTTATGAAAACCTATTGTTATTTTAATAGTAAAATGTAGGTTTTTAACATGCTTGTAAGATAATAGTTCTCTATGCTCAGTAACAATTTACTTGAATGAATATGCCCCCAAAATGTATTTTCTTGTAGTGTTAATTATTGCCTCCCCTAAGTGATTGGCTATTTTAAAATGCATTAATAATTTATCTTAAGTATTTATATATGGAAAAAGTTATAGTTTTTCCTTTTCATCATTTTATTTAATAACCTTCACTAACTAGTTTCCTAAGTATAAGCATCTTACCATTGAAAAATGCATGTGGAATAGATTATTAAAATAGAGTTGATTCCCATCACGATTTTATGGCCGAAGTTTGGATAAATGTTTATACCACAGAGGCCAACTTGGATGAATTGGAAGAAAGGAAAAGGAAAGGGAAGGGAAGGAAGGAAAGAAAGAGGGAAAGAAAAAAAGGAGAAAGAGAAGGAAGGTGGGAAGGAGAGAGTGAGACAAAAAAAAAGACAAAAAGGAAAAGAAATATGGGAGATTTCTTTTTTATTGTTTTTTGTTTACTTTTGTTGTTTTTATCACTTAAAATGTATATGAAGAAAACTAAATGTATTATCTTGGATATAGTAGTTAACCAACATGATATCACTTAAGCTAAAGCTCTTGATTAATTCAGGGGCAAGATGTATTTATTAATATGCTGCAGGGTCACATCTCAAATTTTACATCAGTGTGCTTTTTATACAGATTCCATTTGTTTTTTTTTAGTAGGACCACCAAGAGCAGTTTCGTACACTCTACCTAGCTGAATTGGACTTGTTCCTGTGTACTGGCTGCATAGAGGCTGCGACATGACTGTTTAGGATGGCATTGACTGAGACAACTCAGTTCTGCTTCACCTGGTCCCTCTTCCTTAAGAAAATGAGTCTGGACATGTTTTCATGGAAAAAGCAGAGGAGCAAAAGAACAGGTAGAAATAGCAAAGACTTTTTCATCCCTCTGATTGCATCAATTTGCTAATATTCCATTCCCAAACCACATCACATAGCCAAAAACAAAGTAAGAGTGGGAGTGAACTACAAATTGATATAAAAAGAGTATATGTACAGAAATAACATTAACTGGTGCCAGGAATGTACATTACTACACCTCAAAAATGTGTAGGAAGGGCTGCTTCCTCTGAAAAAAAATCATAATAGGTTTTGGGGAAACAGCATACCCATATTTATTGGAATATACCCAAATACTTCCTTTTCAGTTCTCTGACTTCATTTTTTCCTAAATAATGCCCTAAATTTGACATAAAGAGACCTGGAAATGCAGTGAGTTCAATTTTCATTTTATTCCAGCCACCCATAAAATTAAAAACCAATTTTATTGTTCAGAAAACTTGTCTTGAAGCCACAGGCATGATAGAATCATTCAGGGTAGAACTAGAAGCTCTTTTTTTTTCTCAACCTTAATCTTGACCTGGGAATTAAAAGCTCAGAAAATGGAAACCAAATGAGTTGAGAACAGAAAAAACTCTTGGCACAAAGGCCTCATTTCAACCCTTCACTCTGAGACTTGAACAAACTCTAGCATGGATTCTAGCAGCCTGAAGCCCTGTCCTGGGATGACCCAGTCCTCCTCCACCCCTTAAGTTTCTACCTGAGAAAGCTCAAGGCTGGAAAAAGAATTTGCTGTTTGTTCCAGTAAAGACCTGATGATAGGCCTCTGACTTCCCTCTTCTTAGAGCATTCAATTTAGAACACTCGCAATTTTAAATCTGTAGCTATTCCCTTGTGATGTATATGTATCTTCTACAACCAAGGAATGTCTTTCTCAAGAACTGGGAGTCTTTCCTTTGAAATGTAATCATTAGAACCAAACAAAGCAAAACCTTCGTGGGCAAGAGTCTAACTTCAATAAGCACTGGGTGGCAGACAAACATGGCCCTTAATGTCCTTCAGTACTTTTTCTTTAGCACTCCCCAGTGTTTATAATGGTCTCCCATCTTTTGCTTTGCTGGAGCTGAGCACAGATTACTCTGAGGCCCCTCTGCTACTGCAATAGTAATGAACAAAATCTGTCTCATGGCCTCTAACTAGGGTCTGGATTTGTTTCACTTTGACAAAGCCCCAAGGCAAACATCAAATTAAAGTTGTGGCCTTTCCACTCGAATGAATTATTAAGATTCTTAAATTTTAATTTCTTTTCAAATTTCTAATAGGCTCTGGATCTTTTCTCATTTGTTTGAGTTATACTTTATTTCTCTAGACTTCTTATGCATATGCATTTATACTCTGTTTCCAATAATTCAAATATCTGCTATCGTTGCAGGTCTGATTATAGCACTTTTTACTCCTTCTGATTCTCATATATGATACTGGTTTTCTTGTACATTTTGCATGTTGTATGTCTGTGTTTATTTATGATTCAGGTATGTTGGAAAGCTGTTTCTGTGAATACATAATGCCTTACTGAGTCTGCTTTCCTCCAGAAATGACTTAAATCTCTCTTTGTCAGGCACTTGAGTTGATAGGTCTTGACTAAGATTCTTTGCTTGACCAAAACTTAGTCAGGCTTTTAAACCTTCTCCTAGGCCCACCTGTGCACTTCTTTGCAAAATTCGATATTAGCAAAGAACCCCACTAAGCCAGTTTTATAAGAATACTCCACCTTTGACACCCGATCACCCTTAACATCTGGTCAAAAGTTCTCTCTCCATACTTTATGTCTGGTCACCCTGGCCTGCCTTCAGCAGGAATCCTGTTAGGTTAGTTCAGCCAAAATTCCCCCAGACTTGATGTCTCCTCTTGGTAATTTTCCATAAACCGACCCCCCCTTACTCCTCGGCTACAAATCTCCACTAGCTCCTGCTGTGTTCAAAATGGAGCCCAATCCAGTACTCGAGTCTCTTTTGCCTTACTGCAATAGTCCTGAACAAAATTTGTCTTCACACTTTAACATCCGTTTTACTCTGGTTTTCTTTGATAGTCTGTGTTAAGGTAAAATATTCAACTTTTTTTTTTAAGAGCAAATACTGAATACATAACAGCCTGACCAGAGTGATTCCATTTTGTTAAACCTTTGAATTTAAAAACTTGTTCTCTCTCATAACTCAAACCACATAGCCTGCAAGTGATTGCCAGAACACAATGACTCTTGCTGTCAGATTGTACAGAAAATAATCAGAGAAAAAATATTAACCCAGATGGCCATTCTTTACTAGCTTACTAATCTGATCTTATTTGAGAATAACAGGAACTGAACCCCTGGAGAATGAAGGTTGATGCTGGTCAACTCCCACCCGGGAAGTTCCTTGATGGTTATCTGAAACACTCAAGCATGTCCCTGCTTGGTCACCATGAATCAGCTTTCTGACACAGACCCCTATAAAACCCCTTGGCAAACTTGGGAGAGGTGGAGATGTTCTTTGAGACGTAAGTCTGCCATTTACCCAGGTTGACGGCTTCCTGAATAGAGGGTACCTTTCCTTACAGCAACTCTTGCCTTTCAATGATTGGCTATTGACCAGTGAGCAAATGGACCTTTGGGGTTTCCCTTGGTAACAAATACTCAATCATGAAATCTTTGTGTCAGCTAACCATTAGTAATGAATTCTTATGGACTACTATTTTTTAACTTCCAGCCAGAACCAAGGCTGAAACAGTGTTCTCTATTGAATACCACTGCTAAATGTGTATTTTCTAATTTACTCTTTCCATCTAACTTTTTCTCAGTCCAAGCTCTATGCAGTAGAATTTGCAATTAGGCCTAATGTGTGTAGTTTCAAGAAGTTTCTCCCACTATGCATCCATGAACCAAAGCTGTAGGTTAAGAGAAAGCATAAATAACCAGAGACTATCCAGTATCTTCAATTCTCACTTTCCAGTATTCACAATTACAGTTTTTGCTGACTTCAGAAATAATTTTCCTTGTTTTATTTCAAGTACCATTTTAATATTTTATTTTTTCTAGCACTGTTTGTGCTTTGCAGCAAGAATTCTTCAATAGTTTTCATCCATAAAAATGTCATAAATGGGAACTTTTTTGATTCATTTTTATGGTATTTGTACTGGTTACTGTATCTGCTCTTTAAGGAAATATCTATCTGTTTAAGGAAATCAAAATCCTTATATTCTTTAAAACTGTGTTATGTTATTTTCTTATTTCTTTCCTTCTATTCTGTGTTCTCTTTCTGAAACTTTTATTTTTCCAAAGTTGGAGCTCTGGTTTGATGCTCTAATTNTTTAGGTTTTTCCATCTTTTTAAAAGAATAGTCAACATTTCCACCAAATTCCTTTCCATCTCTTTTAGATTCTCTTTCTCGTGTTACAGACTTTTCCATAACTCCTGGTTATTCTTGCTTCCCTGTTTTTACTTAAGAGTAGGGTACTAGAGAGCTACTTGGAAATGTTTATACTGTTCCTGCTGAACAATAAAACATGAGAGTTCTTTCCAGGTGTGTGTGCATGTGTTTTGTAATCTTTTATTTGTTGGAACTGTATATGTGCAAATTGAGACACCAGTTGATGGTTTTCCTGTGGAAAATTTTATAATTTCCCTATGGGAGTTTCAAGTTCATCTGCTAAGATCCATCACCTGTATTGATCTGCTGGAATATTCCTGACTTGCATAATCTTTAGGTCTTTTGTTCCTTGACTAATCAGATTCCTCAGAGTATTGTGTTATAATCTTGTTCCTGGAAAGCATAAGCCATGCTCGCAGCATTGTGAGAGTCAAGTGTGAGAAGGCTTACCAATCAAATAAATCTAGTTTATGCTGCAGTAAAAATAGTCTCAACATCTAAGTGATTTTCACAAATATTTATTTTGCTCTTATGTTACTTGTTCTTGAAGGGCCAGCTGCATTTCTTTCCAAATTGTCTTTACTCCAGGGCCCAAGTATGCATTAGCCTTTATAAAGCAAAATTTTTAAATCTGCTATTCAGAGGTTAAACATCTCATTTTCCTTCACATTTCATAAGCCCAATCAAATAACATGACCAAGCCTTTGTTGATGGCCAGGGAAGAATAATTCTTCCCCAGGGAGAGGCAGAAAATTTGGGTGAATAATAACATAAACTACTAGGGAAGAGAGCTGGTGATCTTGCTCTTTGTTTGTTTCATTATTCTGTCTGTTCTCTTACCTGTCATTTTCTCTGGTTTGCATGACTGTGGAATCATTTTTAGTTAACTTTTCAAAAGAACTAGTTATTCTTTTGCCTGGGTTGTGTTGGGACAGTTCCTCAGCTGTTCAGGCTATGGATCATGATTCATGTCCATATGTTCTGTGAAGTTCTTAGGCTCCCTTTCAAGACAACTTGAAGTACCAGGAATTGTTATTTTCTGAGTTTAAATACAGAAAACAAAGACAATAAGGAATTAAAATATATACCAGTCAATTGGTTAAATTATTTTTATTGTTAAATAGTATATACACATAATTAAATATTATTTAATATTATATATATTAAAAATTGAAAATGGCATTATGACAATGATGAAATATGCAATATAATATGGCAAACATATCTAGACTATTGAAAAAAGAAGGAAAAGAGATATCACAATCTATTAACATAACTGTGCATCTCACTCTCTCTTTCTTACTTGCATTAAAAAACCCTTAAATTGCAGGGGACAAAAAAGGTCATGTGTCAAGGTGAGATAAAGGTTTATATCAGTAAAAACTAAATGAAAATGTGATCATTGTATTGAAAATCCTAAACTGTTTCATTTAGATTGAGGTAAAGGTGAAGAATTAAATTTCTAATCTACATGTGAGGCAGAAAGCAGAGAAGACAGGAAATGTCCCTGAAAGGGCAAGTTGTAGCTGAAGTCCAAGGATGGGAAGGCTCTATGTTGCTGAAGAAGTTTAGTACATTATACAAAAGCAACTTCCCTAACATTTCCCAAGAAGCAGACATATTTTTAAGCATTTTTAGCAAGACTGTGGAATCCAAAAAAATAAAAACTGATTTCAATATTTCCACTCACTAATCATATGAAACTCAAAAATTTGCTTAACTTTGTTAAGGTTACATTTTCATCTTCAGAAAACAAGGCTGATTATACCTATGTCTTAGGACGTATGTGAAGATTAAATGTTAATTTTTGTATCCTTTGTATTTTCCAGTATTATTTCTCGCCACATAATTAGAACTTAAATTGAAGTTTTCATGGTAAAACACAGGTAAATTTAGTTAATCATTTTTTTAAATATAGTATTGAATTGAAAAGAATATATTGAAATGTTGAATCATTCAATATGAAAATAAAAAATATATCTATCCAAAGTATAGCAAAACTAATTACATGACTACACATCTTATTATTATTATTATTATTTCTACTTCCACTGGAAAGTTTTGAATAAAAAGACATAGGCTTTCCCTTTACTAAAAATTCTCATAGACAAAGGCAGAACTGGAGAAACTACATGATGTTATTAGTATCTGTCTTAGTCTGTTTGGGCTGCTATAACAAAATACCATGGCTGGGTCACTTAAGCAACAGAAATTGTGTTTAGAGCTCTGGAGGCTAGAAGTGTGCAATCAGGGTGCCAGCATGCTCGATTTCTGGTGACGGTTTTCTTTGTGGCTTGCAGATGACCATCTTCTTTCTCCCTGTGTCCTGACATGAGGGAAACTCTCTGGTGTCTCTTCTTTTAAGGGCACTAATCTCAACAGACCAGGACAACTGCCCTCATGACCTAATTTCCTCCTAAATGTCTCATCTCCAAATACCCATTACATTGGGTGTGAGAGCTACAAGGTATGAATTTGGGAGAGATGCAAACATTCAGTCCATAACAGCATCCACAATGTCTGTCATCCTATCTGATGACAACGTCAGTGACTATGACCAGTCAAAAAAATTCTCAAGATGTAGACAGTTTAATTTCAGTTCAATGGGCTAATCTAGAGGTTTTGTTTGTTTGTTTTTGAAATCTAGACTTTGACATGATAATGTATATTCTTTTTTAGAAATTATTAATGGTATTTTTATGTCTACTGTTTCTCAAATAGTTTTATAAAGAAAAAATAAGGATCTATAATTAAACCAATTTTTCAATAGTGTAAAACTTAAATCTCAAGTTTCATTTTCTGCTTAAGAATACAGGTATTTTTCTATGTAAACTTTGGATTTTTTCAAAAATATATTTATTATACTCCTATAATTTGAAGGCCAACATGAAAATGAGAATAAGGAAAACATATGTGAATAAAGAATTTCCAAAATATCTAAAAATAACTTTTATGCTCTCACTTAGCAACAGCATTTTTCAAGGTAGAAGGGGACACTTTATCTCATTTAGTAAGAACTCAAAATTACCATTTTTGATCTATTATATACATATTATACACAGATGTGATATTATGTGAAACCAGTAGATATCATCATCAGTATATCATCAGTAGGTAAGAAAATGTGGGTTTATCTGTGGTTAATTAATCTAATAACAAATAGTTGCTATGAATGCTAAATTAGTTTAAAAGGAAAATGTTTTTCTTCTCAATTTATTTCTGTAACTATATCTAAATGTGGTATCAATTTCAATGCATTTTTCCCAGATTCACTGTTCTTTATAATCATAATTTAATATTAACTTTTTTTATTAATAAGGTATATTGGAATTTATTTGACTGTATTCCATCAGATGTATTTGAACTCTAAGCTTAATTTTAGTAAATTATTTCTAAAAACCTTAAAATCCAATTATCTTTTGATTGGATTATATGTATTCAATATATACTTTTTGTTTTAAAAGTCTTTTTCTTTCTTTTTTTTTTTTTTTAAAGATGACCAGTAAGGGGATCTCAACCCTTAGCTTGGTGTTATCAGCACCACGCTCAGCCAGTGAGTGAACCGGCCATCCCTATATGGGATCCGAACCCGTGGNGGTACGGGGGCAACACTGAGGGTTGCGATCCGTTGCCGGACACGGAAAAAATAAAAAAAAATAAAAAAAAATAAATGTGATCCACCATATTAACAAAATCAAACACAAGGACCATATGATCATCTCTAT
>NW_007739497.1:14157-19271 GCF_000696425.1 Galeopterus variegatus | reverse complement strand
CAATAGTGTAAAACTTAAATCTCAAGTTTCATTTTCTGCTTAAGAATACAGGTATTTCTCTATGTAAACTTTGGATTTTTTCAACAATATATTTATTATACTCCTATAATTTGAAGGCCAACATGAAAATGAGAATAAGGAAAACATATGTGAATAAAGAATTTCCAAAATATCTAAAAATAACTTTTATGCTCTCACTTAGCAACAGCATTTTTCAAGGTAGAAGGGGACACTTTATCTCATTTAGTAAGAACTCAAAATTACCATTTTTGATCTATTATATACATATTATACACAGATGTGATATTATGTGAAACCAGTAGATATCATCATCAGTATATCATCAGTAGGTAAGAAAATGTGGGTTTATCTGTGGTTAATTAATCTAATAACAAATAGTTGCTATGAATGCTAAATTAGTTTAAAAGGAAAATGTTTTTCTTCCCAATTTATTTCTGTAACTATATCTAAATGTGGTATCAATTTCAATGCATTTTTCCCAGATTCACTGTTCTTTATAATCATAATTTAATATTAACTTTTTTTATTAATAAGGTATATTGGAATTTATTTGACTGTATTCCATCAGATGTATTTGAACTCTAAGCTTAATTTTAGTAAATTATTTCTAAAAACTTTAAAATCCAATTATCTTTTGATTAGATTATATGTATTCAATATATACTTTTTGTTTTAAAAGTCTTTTTCTAACTAAAATATTTAAACTTAATTGACTGACTGCTTAGAGTGTCAAGTTATTTCCTTGATAAATATTGTTTAAGAATGTTTATACTAACTTTCAAAGTTAATAATGAATAAATACACATAGGTAATTCTTTTCAATGTCATATGTACTATATAGTTCTTCATTCCTATTCTGAAATTAATATTTTTTACGGAAATTTAAAATGGTACTTTCATTTTCCAAAAACACTATTTAGAAATCTAGTTAGATATTTTTTTAACTTTTTAATAGATTTTATTATATATGAACAAATCAGAAGGCAAATTTTCAAATAAAAATTTTCTACTATATACTTTAAATATATAACCTTTATACAGTTTTTAAAACTAATTTTCCTTCCTTGACATCCTCCTCCTCCTTCTCCTTTCTTCTCTTCTTACTCCAATTCTTCTTTCTGCCTTTTTTTATTTCCACACACACACACGCACACACACACCTCCCTAGATATTTGCCAGATATATTAGATCATAACCTACCCATGGAAAAGTGGCTTTTTGGCCTCAGATTTATGCTAGAGTCTGGGTAAATCAGTTAGTTCTATGACCTAGAAACAATCAATTTCTCATACATAAACTTTACTGTAAATAAGTGGAAACTAATAAGCACCATTTTTATGATATTGAAATTGTATTAGATAGAATTTTCTGAGCTACCTGGTATCTAATAGGCAACCAGAAAATTTCAGCAATAAAATTTGTAATTGTTGAAGCTGGGAGATAAATATAAGGGAGTACATTTTACCATTGTCTGGCTTTGGATCATTTAGAACACATCCTAAATACAAGTGAAAGCTTCTAAGACAACCAATGTGTATATCGGCAATTAGTTGTGTTCTCAGTTTCTCTACACTCTTCACATCTGGTCTTTCTCTAAAAAAATAAGTAAGCATTATATATAGTGAGAAATATTCTAGAAATGTTCTAGTCTGAGAAGATATGATCTGTCCCTAAATAGATATATGATCCTGACTTTTACTTACCATTTAGAAGTCTTTTTACTCATTTTGAAGATAAAGAACCATGACAGAAGCTACTCCTTCCTGGTACTTGTCTCACTTGCCTCAACCCAGCCCCCAAACAGGCATTAGCAGTGTGGCCATTCCTGTCGTTTATTTTTACTCATTTTGAAGATAAAGGACCATGACAGAAGCTACTCCTTCCTGGTACTCGTCTCACTTGCCTCAACCCAGCCCCCAAACAGGCATTAGCAGTGTGGCCATTCCTGTCGTTTCTTTTTTTCAATCGCTCCAAGTAAGTGTTTTTAGAAATCTTCTGTTATTTAAAATAATCCTTTGATGTAATCTTTCTTATGAATATGTAACATTTGGTCATTTGTCGTCTGTGAATTCCAAAGACAAACATTTTAGTGAGTGTGTTAATCTATCAATATCAAAGGAAATGACAAGTACATTAACTTGATTTCAATCAGAATGTCCTGGTTATGTAGATTTCCATCATAATGGAAATATTTATAAGAGGAAAAACATATAAAATATGTTATTTTGAGTTAAAATTTTGTAAAATATTTTTCTTGGTTGCTCATTTATTTTTCCTTCTGAATTAGAAATGGAGTAGGAAGGAAAGTGCCTGGCTCAACTTTAATTGTGTGTCAGACAACATGTAGGTGATAAAACCCACCTCAGCTTCATCTATTGAAAATGAGGGTCAGTGCATTTGATGAGCAATCCTAACTTAATACAGTCACTGAGTGGAAGGGCTGGGACAAGAATTCAAGGTTCATGAATTCAAGAATTCATGGGTACAGTCTGGCATAATACAGTGGAGGAAAATTATATTAATTTGGAGAGACACAGATCCTTCATTTACTCTTACTTGGTAAACATGAAATCATTAACTAACTTCTCTAAGACTCAGTTTCTCATCAGTAAAGTGACTAATAATACCTCACTTTTTTCTATAAGGGGATAAAGATATTCATTAAATGTAATATGAATTATATGATTTTGTTTGTTTTGCTAAACTACACATCAAGACTATACATTTGGTATAACTATTCAGTAATCATTTATTTTTGGCTGTCTGGTTGTCTGATATTTACCTTGCAAAATGATTAATATTGGCTATATTTACATACTTAGGGAAATATATAAAATTGTGCCTAAAACACTATTTCCATTAATATCTGATGGGATTTTTGTTGCTATTTTACAACACATTATAAATTAATATTTACAAATTTTCTAGATTTAAATTTCTAGCACAATAAATTACAATATATAGAACCCACATAAACAACAAATCTTTGTGGTCCTTATATATTTTTAAACTAATGTAGGGGTAAATGAAAATGATTATCTCTATTTATAAGGCAGAGATACCATTTTCCCTTCCCTTTTTTCTAAGTGTATTTCCTTGAAAACATAGTAAAGCTGAGTCCTGAGTCTTTAACCTTTTAAAGAGAGCTAAATCTTTCTAAAGATTAAGCTCAGTGTATTAATTTCCTGAAGCGGCTGTAACAAAGTATAGATACTCCTCAGCTTATGAGGGACTTATGTATGTTCCAACAAATCTATCGTAGGTTGAGAATATTGTAAATCAAAAATGTGTTCGATACACTTAATCAACCAAATATCATATCTTAGCCTAGCTTCCCTTATGTGTGCTCAGAACACTTACATTAGCCTATAGTTAGGCGAAATTATCTAACAGAAAGCTTATTTTATAATAAGAGTGTTGAAAACTTCATGTACTTTATTAAATATTGTACTGAAATTGAAAAACAGGATGGTTGTATGGGTACTTGAAGTACAGTTTCTACTGAGTGTGTGTTGCTTTTGCACCATCGTAAAGTTGAAAATTTTTAAGTTGAAACATGAGTTGGAGACTGTCTGTACCACAAACTGGGTGACTTAAAATAACAGAAATTTATTTTTTCACATTTATTAGACTAGAAAACCAAAATTAAGGTATCAGCAGGCCTATGGTCCCCTGAAAGCTCTAGAAAATAATCCTTTCTTTCTTCTTACTTTCTGTTGGCTACCAGCAATTTTTATTTTACTTTCCCTGGCTTGTAGCTGCATCTCTCCAATTTATGCCCCTGTTGTCACATGCCCTTCTCTCCTCTGTGTGTATCCCTATCTTCACAGGAACAATATGTGTGTATCCAATATGACAACCTCTTAACTAAATACATCTACAAAGACCGCATTTCTAAATAAGGTTACATTCTGGGGTTCTGCATGAACATGAATTTTGGGGTGGGGGCACTATTTAAACCAGTACAGTTTGTCTTCTGGCATTCCCAAATTTACATCCATCACACATGCAAAATATATTTACTCCATCTCAACATCCCCATATGACTTAACCTATTCCATCATTAACTCTAAAAAAAAGGCTCATATAAATACCAACTTAAAAGTCAAATCATTAAATTCCTAAGGACAAACATATTTTTGTACTTAATAATATACATGTGAAATATCAGTTTTATATATATATATATATATATTTATATTTATATTTATAGACATCATATTCTTTTGAGCAAAATTTTTAAAAGTTTCAAATCTCACCCATGAAATCCTAAATCATCTAAATCAGATATGAATGAGACTCTGAGTATGATCCATACTGTGACATTATAGACATCATATTCTTTTGAGCAAAATTTTTAAAAGTTTCAAATCTCACCCAAGAAATCCTAAATCATCTAAATCAGATATGAATGAGACTCTGAGTATGATCCATACTGTGACAAAATTCTAATCCATCTGTGTGACTGAGAAACTAGAAAACACATTATCTGCTTCCAAAATACAATGGGGGATTAAGAGAAGAATAGACATTTTCATCCCAAATGCGAGAAAATAGAAGAAATAAAGGGTCACTGTCTAAAGCAAATCCAAAATAGCAGGGAAAATTCTATTAGGTTTCCAGCCCTGAGAGTAATCTTCTGAGGCCGAATATGCCTTCTGGGCTCTTGATAGTGACAGAGGCCATGCCTTCTTAGTCATTTTCTGCTTGTAGAATCTCAATAGTTTGACAGCCTTTGCTTTGTCCTGTCTCTATACCATTTCATCCAAGCTGGCAGTGTGTCTGCTTATAAAAAAATTCTCAAAAATCTTACCGCTCTTCTATGGATGTCAAGGGAATCCACTTGATTAGACACAATAGTTCTTAACAGATCCTTCCTGATCACCCTATTACTATTCCTGTCTTCTGCTGAAATGGTTGATTGGATCCATCGATCACAGGCCTAATCTCTCCAGTGAAAGTTTTGTCAGCCACACCCTTGGAACTATTTCTAGCTCACACTATCTGATTAGGCTGAAAATTTTTCAAATCAAGCACTGATTCCATTTTGCTTAACAATGTCTTCCTTAATTTATCTGTTTCTCCTCACATTT
>NW_007739497.1:10905-13485 GCF_000696425.1 Galeopterus variegatus | reverse complement strand
AGACCTCATCAGAAGTACCTTTAACGTTTTTATTTCTAGCAACTTTCTGTTCATGATAGTATAGTCATGGGTTGCCTGATGATGAGGATATGTTTTGAGAAATGTGTTGTTAGTCAATTTCATCATTGTGTAGAGTGTGCCTACACAAACCTAGTGGTGTAGCCTACTACGTTCCTATGCTATATATTATTGTTTATTGCTCCTAGGCTACAAACCTGTAATGTATGCTACTGTACTAAATACTATAGGCAATCGCAACACAACAGTAAGTATTTATGTATCTAAATACCTAAATGTAGAAAAGGTACAGTAAACATGCAGCATAAAGGATAAAGATTATAAAGGAGAAAGATTTTTCTTTCTTCAATAATAAATTAGCCTTAGCTTACTATAAATTTTTTACTTTATAAATTTTTCATTTTTTTCAACTTTTTGACTCAGTTGTAATAACACTTAGTTTAAAACACAAACACATTTTACAACTGTACAAAGATATTTTCTTTCCTTTTTTTCTTATTTTATAAGCTTTGCATAAAAGGACTTACATCCATAAGGAAGTAAAGTCAATCCCAAATTTTAAAGCTTTTAAGGAACTGGATAACAGTCTTGCTTGGCAGCAATACTGCAAGCTACAGATGGAAACCATTTGTGATCTGGCACAGTGGAACTCCAGAACCTTCAAGCAATGATAGCCCTGTGCTGTGGACTCAGTGTCCCCCAAAACTCACTGAAGCTTGATCCCCACTGTTACAGTGTTCAGAGGGTGGGAAATCAAATTATGGTTGTTGCAAAGTGGGGCCTTTAATTGGTTATTGGATCATGAGGATTATGCCTTTGTGAATGAACTAATCCACTTATGGAGTAACGGGTTAACAGTTTAGTGGGTCGTCAAGGAGCAGCACTTATTGCTTTATAAAGAGAGTAAGTGATCATGATAAAGAGCTCTTGCCATCATCTATACGTGATGTGCTGCACTGCTGTAGAGAGTCACCGCTAAGAAGAAGGCCCTTACCAGATGTGCCCCTGGACTTTGGGATTCCCAGCCTTCAAAACTATAAGAAATACATTTCATTTCTCTATAAATTATCCAGTTTCACATATTCTGTTAGAAGTAACAGAAAATGGACTTACACACCTTGAAAGCTTGTGTCTTTTTCCCTTTCTCTTCCCTCTTCTTCCCTACGATAACTTAAGGCAATACTCTTTCTTGATAATTATGTTTGTACTGTTAACTGTGCTTCTAGTTCTGACTTCATTACCAGCTTTGAATAAGAACCTTTGACCCTTGGCTGTCACTGACGGTGCATTCATGCACTTGTCCCACCTCTCATTTGGGTGGTCTTCCTGCATCTCAGACTTCCTTCATCTCCATATTTCCTTTAAATACGACATTTACGTGGGTTCTTCCAGGCAGGCACAACTTTTTCTTTCTCCAAACCAAACCAGGCCAGGAGGCTTCTGACACTCTCATATATTCTCTGACACTGCTCCACCCCAGGGTGACCTCATATTCAGGAACTGAGAGTTTGGTTACACTGTCTGAGCTCTGACATGGCTGGATCCTTCTTAACACCTTCTTTTCCTTCTTTTTCTACTAACTCTTATAAGCTTAGCTTTGTCTGATCTCAACTTTGTTCTTAGGAGTTTTCCCCCCAACTTTCGCACTTTCCAGTGGGCTCCTGTTCTCCAGAATAGCTATTTTTACAGGTCTCTCTGGGAACTGTCACTGATTGCTTTCTAAGTCTTTCTCTCCCCCACATCCCCCTGACCTATCCCCTATTGATCTCTGCACTTTAGACATCACTGTGTATATTTTGGAGTATGTCTCCTAGTTTCACTGATTATAGAGTTTACAGGGTTTTTTCCCCCTGTTCACCTTGTCACTCTGTGTGGTTGTTCAGGCCCAGCCATTTCTTTCATCATCACAAACTTTTTGCTTTGACTTCAATTGTCATGGTGCTGAGACGGATCCACTTCTGTGTCTATTCTTTAATCCAGCTCATTAGAAATTTCTCCGTATCTGACAGAAGCCCTTCTTGAATTACTGTTAGTCTCATTGCCTTCAATGAAGCAAATCCTTTAACAGCTCTGTCACTTTTTTCTTGTTCTTCAAAATTGTAACTATAGTGGAGTGGGACATGCATCACTGGCAAACAATAACCATTGTTGATTTTCACCTTCATAGTCCTTAATCACTTTTAATTTTGTTTCCAGGTCAATCACTCAATGTGGCCTCTTACTGGCAACATTAGTAGTGGATTTTGTAAGCTTAGGGGCCATGATAAACAAAACAAATGTGATTAAGTCAGCTCCATTATAATCTTATGTAACCACCATCATATACGTGGTCCATGCTTGACTGGAACATAATTAAGCAGTGCATGACTGCGTATGTATTCTTCCAGATGATAGAAGCTTTCTCTGTGATTTTCACTCTTTCTGAGCCCTCACCAGAATCACTTTGAGCAGCCATATTCTCACCAATAGTCTCTTTAAGACAGTCTAGGCTTTTTCTTTTCTTTTTTTTGTCTTTTGTCTTTTTCCATGTCTGGCAACGGATCGCAACCCTCAGTGTTGCCC
>NW_007739497.1:8916-10082 GCF_000696425.1 Galeopterus variegatus | reverse complement strand
GGGAACCGGTCCGTATGTGGGATCCGAACCCTCCGGTGGGAGCGCCGCCGCGCTTCCCAAGCGGCGCACTTATCCAGTGCACCACCGGGCTGGCCCCAGTCTAGGCTTTTTCTATCTTTTTCCTTAAAATGCTTCTAGTCTCTATTCATTATCAAATTACAAAGCCACTTTCACATTTTTAGGTGTTTGTTATGGTAGCACCCCAACTTCCAGTACCAAAATCAGTATTAATTTTCCAGGGCTGCCACAGTAAAGTACCATAAACTAGGTGGCTTAAAACAACAGAAATTTATTGTCTCATTTCTGGAAGCTAGAAGTGCAAAATCAAGGTGTTGGCAGACCAATACTTCCTTCTGAAGAATAATCCTTCCTTGCCTCTTAATGCCAATAAAGACTCAAGAAAAGAATCTTTCCTCACCTGTTTGTAGTTTCTGGTGGCTGTCAACAAATTTACTTGGCTTGCAGCTGCATCACTCCAAGTACTGCTTTCATCATCACATGGCTTTCTCTCCTTTGGGTGTTTTGGTGTGTTTTTGAATGACCATCTTATTAGGAAACCAGTCATCACATTTACACCCTCTTTAATCCAATGTAACCTCATCTTAAATTGACTAATTATATCTGTAAGGACTTTATTTCTTATTTAGAAATTAGGTCACATTTTGAGGTTCTATGTGGACATAAATTATAGGTGAATTCTATTAACATAGTACACTCAGTCTCCAGTTTTTACAATATAGACATATCTCAAATTTGTGGGCCAAATAATCTCTAGGTATAAAAATACATAATTGGATTAACTAAGAAGTCTATTAAGAGATGTAAATGAGAGTTTCACGAGGTACATCTCTTTGCTTCTCATTGGGTTAAAAGAAATCATTGTTCTTTCTTGTGCTTTACAGAGTAAATTATGTGACACTTTTTCCTAAATACATATTTTCTTGAATGGACTACTTTCATGCATCTGTTTCTGATTGCATACTTAATAATACATTGTGTTTTCTATCTCTTCTATATGGCTGTAGAGGGGTCTTTTATTGACATGATTTTCATTACCACATAACCAAAAATTAAAAATATTTGCAAAAATGTAGGCCAGCCCGGTGGCGCACTGCGCTAGTGCGCCGCTTGGGAAGCGCGGAGGCGCTCCCACCAAGGGTTTGGAT
>NW_007739497.1:5340-7949 GCF_000696425.1 Galeopterus variegatus | reverse complement strand
GAACTAATGAATTAATATTGTTAGATTTCTCATTCTTAATTAAAAATATTGATATTGATAGATAAAACCACACACAATATAAGTTCTTTGGAGTTCTCAACAAGTTTTAATTGGTCAAATGTTTTATGAGACCAAAATTCTTAAGAATTAGCTGCTATAATATTTTCTCTCGTGGTGTCAAAATGGTTTAAGCTGTCCCAAGATTCACCTTCTCAGATTCAGGGTAGTGACACATGCTTAGTATTTAGTGTCTCCAAACTAATTACTGTCAAAGAGGAATGCTTAGATTATTTAGGAGTTGTTCTTTATGGCCTGGAAACAACTAATCTTACATCACTTATATCACTTATAACTCTGAGCCATATAGCCACCAAATCATTACAGAAAAGAGTTACTATTAGGCAAAGGACATAATCGGTCTTTTTACTGCCAAAGAAATAATTTTAAATGATTTTTTTTCCCTATTTTTGTGTTTCGGTTAAATTATTTTCAGATAAACATATGTTGTTTAATTTGGAATTAATTTATACATTTTAATGGATGCAACGTATTATATTTTATGTTAAAAAATTATTTATTCTTTCCACTACTGATGAATATCTATATTGTCTCTTACTATACTAGTAAAAGTAATACTGCAACCAACAATAACCCTGTTTTTATAAATGTGTAAATGTTAACCTGTGGGAGAAGTTTCCTGGATTCTATAAATAAAAGTGGAACTTCTGGCCATTTGCCAAAAACATCTTCAAATTATCGTCTTCAAATTATCATCAAAAACAATAATAATGTTAATACATATTGAGGTAAGTTTAGACAACTAAGAAGTTAGAAGGTGCAGTCTCCACACAAGTTCACTCTCACTTTGGTCACCAATAGAAAGTTTGGAGGTCCCCCAAACACCCTAAGATTCAAAATTCTATAGAAAGATTCATGAAACTCAGTAAAAGCTATTATATTCACAGTTATATTTTATTATGGGCAAAATATACCCATGAAGTTTAGCCAAAGAAGCAGCACATTGGTAAGAGAGTTCGGGAGGGTTCTGTCTACAGAACTTTCAGAGTCCTTTCTATTTCCATGCAGTCAAAACGTGCTACAATTCTCTGGCATCAGTATGTGACAACATGCACAGAATATTGCCAATGGAGGAAGTTTTCCCAAATTTCAGTGTCTAGAAGTTTTACCAAGACTTCATCACATAGGTTCGATTGCCCACAAGGTTAATCTCAGTCTCAAAGTCTACTAATACCAGATGACCCAAAGGCCCCACCCTAATTAATATAGTTGGTGTATTATTCCGTTTGAGTTGCTATAACAGAATATCTGAGACTGGGTGATTTATAAAGAACAGGGGTTTACTTGGCTCACAATTTGGGGACAGCTGCATCTGGCATGGGCCTCAGGCTGCTTCTACTCAGGCTGTGGAAAGTGGCAGGCAGCCGGCGGGTATGAGCAGATTGCATGGTGAGAGGAAGCAAGAGAGAGAGCTGAGGTGCCAGGGTCCTATATACAACAAGCTCTCATGAGAGTTAATCAAGCAAGAACTCACTCATTACCCCTTGTACCCCAGGGAGAACATTAATCCATTCATGAGGGATCCGCCCTCAGGACTCAAACAGCTTCCAGCACTGCCACGTTGGGGATCAGATTTCCACATGAGTTTTGGTGGGGACAGCACATCCAAACTCTATCACTTGGTTTTTCTAGTATGGTGTAGAGCTAGGGCTAGGTCTCACAGACCCCTCAAGCCCATTGTCCAGACTGGTTCACAACCCTTCACATGCAGGTCTATCAGCTAGGTAACAGGAAAAGGTCCTTGGAGCCATAGGTGAAGAAATAATAGGCTTTGTTTTTAGATGCAAGCTCCGCTGACCAGCAGTTCAGAGCTGCTGCCTCACACACTTAAGGGCACACAGAAATAGCAACAAGCTAAAAATACATGGGCAGGCAGCCCACTAACTCTACTCCCACACAACTTGTTTACAAAGGATGTGCTGCACCATGTCCAACCAAACCGGGACAGGGAGCCTGACCAAACTACTTCATTTTCCTCACATAAGGCAAGTCCTCACCCTAATATTGTCAAATGTGGCTGGTTCTCCCTAAGTTCTGGTGTGGCCTATTCCCTGTGCTAATCAAAGACACTCCTACCAAGTATGACAGATTACTTCTCAAAAGCCAAGGAAAAGTCCAGACCTTTTTTCACAAAGCCAAATTCTTTACTTAACTCATATATTTAACTCTTTAGAAATATCAAACAGGGGCCGGCCTGGTGGTGCACTGCTACAGTGTACCACTTGGGAGCGCGGCGGCGCTCCCGTCGAGGGTTCGGATCACACATACAGACTGGTTCCCGCTCACTGGCTGAGCGAGGTGCGGGCGCAGCACCGAGGGTTGCGATCCCGTTGCCGGTCCTGGTCCAGTACGGGCGCGACACTGAGGGTTGCGATCTGTTGCCGGACACAAAAAAAGACAAAAAGGAAAAAAAAAAAAAAAAGAAATATCAAACAGAAAAGAAGGTAAAATTCCAATTCTAGGTAGAATATAATGATGTCAATGAGGTCAATGATGTCAATGACTACAAATAGAAAAATCAGAATAAATTA
>NW_007739497.1:1469-5013 GCF_000696425.1 Galeopterus variegatus | reverse complement strand
GGGTTGCGATCTGTTGCCGGACACAAAAAAAGACAAAAAGGAAAAAAAAAAAAAAAAGAAATATCAAACAGAAAAGAAGGTAAAATTCCAATTCTAGGTAGAATATAATGATGTCAATGAGGTCAATGATGTCAATGACTACAAATAGAAAAATCAGAATAAATTACCAGAAAAGAAGGTAAAATTCCAATTCTAGGTAGAATGTAATGATGTCAATGAGGTCAATGATGTCAATGACTACAAATAGAAAAATCAGAATAAATTACAAAATTTATTTCCAAAGGCTTCAGAGAGCTATTTAAGCAACAAATATTAATCGAAGTATGGTTATAGAAGGAATAAAATGGTTTAAACATTAAATAGGCAATTATCTTTTGGTTTTTGTTTTATATTTCCCCTGGAAGAAACTGGATATTAGCTGAAGATTTACTACAGTTAAGCGGGGGTCAAGAAATGTAGCCATAGAAAACAGCAATGATTTTGGCAGTTGTACCTGGCTGGAATGGCAAAAAGGAAATATGAGAGGCCAGTTTTCCCCCCAAAATGATTTTTTGATGAATGTTGAGGCCATATGCTAGAATGAGGCTTATGAAAGGTGTAATAAAGTTATCTGCAGTCTCATAAGGATTAGGACAAGGAAATACTAGTAAAAAAGGATTGAAAACAAAAAAAGACAAGTAATAAAAGTCTTACAGGGAGTGACGGATTGAAAATAAATATCCATAATCACTTTTTCCAGAGCCACTATTATTAATTCTGGGTGCAGCGAAAGGTAAATTCAGACTTGGCAGAGGCTGATGCTGGGTGATAGAAAAACCAGCATAGATCTTGGTGTTGCTGTGAGAATACAATGATAAATTGGAGATTTGAAAAGATACAAATATGCACAGTCTCTGTTGTATGACATCACCAACTAAAGAATTAATCTAAAAACTCTGAAGGAAATAAAAATACATTCTGTGGTTTTCAAGGTTTAGGAAGAGAAGGAACTCTTTTTGCACAAATCCAAATTCTTTACTTCGCACATATCTTTAATGCTCTTAAATAATAGGCCTGGAAGTTCAAATCTCAAGAGTGATATAAAAATAGACTGAGATTTATAAAAATCCTACTCAGTCATCAATCCAGCTCAAATTCTGCTTGATTTGAGGGCATCAATTCCCACTCTAGATATTTGATAAAGGAAAGGGGGTAACAATCTACAGTGAAATGTAAGAACATCTGAATCGTCCACAGTTATTTTATAGACATTATCAAACACACAATAATAACAGGGCAAGTGATGATGTAATATCACATGATACATAACTAACAAAACAAAGATAGACTATTGAAATAGACCTTTAACTGATCCAGAGATTGCAGTAAGCAGACATAAACTTCAAATAATTATTATTAAAATACTGAAGAAAATATTTAAATGATGTATTAAATAAATAAAATTATGGAGTTCACATTTGGGGAGTATAAAAGAAAATAAAGATAACAACATGGAAATGAAAATAAATATTATAAATTAGAACAAATTGTGTATAAGTGTAATAGTATATTACCACAGTAGAAGAAAAGTTTAGTCAATGGGAAAATAGACCAATTAAAATAAATAACCAAGATGAAGCAGAGAGGGAGAAAACTTTTGAAAAAAAATATGAGCATAAATGAAACATGGACTACTGGCAAAGATCTAACACGTGCAAATGGAGTCTAACAAGGATGCAAGAAAAAGTATGAAAAAGAAGAACACTGAAGAGAAAACAGCTGAGAGTATTTCAAAACTAATGGAAGACGTCGATCCTCACATTCAGAAAGTGTTGTAAACCCTAATGAAAAAAAATGCAGGAAAAATTAAACCTGCACATACCTTCGACATATTACTTTCAACGAGTAATGGCAGATTATTCATAAGAAATAACAGAATTCAGAACACAATGAAATAACATCTTAAAAGTGCTGAAAGAAATTATCTGCTAAGGTAAATTTCTATATTTAGTGCAAATATACTTTAAAAACAAAAACCAAATCAAGACAAATACAGAAAAAACAATGAGAAAATATTTAATTAGATAGCATGCTTTTGAAAAATAAGTTTTTAGGCAAAACAAATTGCTCAAAATTATTATTTAGGGTGTTTTATATATTTACAAAAATTGTGATTGTATATATGTACAAAGTAACTTTGTAGTAAAATATTGTGGACTTTAAAATATATGTTGTACTGACATGAAGAAAAACAAAGTTTCAAAAGGCAGGTGGGAATATAGTCATCTAAGGTTCTCATAGTATTGCAGATAAAAACAGTAGTAAAGGCAATAATTTGTATTATATTCACCTAAGATTTTCTCAATATTGCAGATAATTTGTTTTAGATTGAAAGAAAGAAGCAGGTTGTAATATCTGGTGTTACCATGTGTAAAATAAAAACGTAAAAGAAACAAAGACTGTCTGGAGCCATAGAGCCCGGCTGTTGCCTAAGAGCCTGCCTGCCTGTCCGGAGCCAAAGAGCCCGCCCAGCTATTGCCTCGAGGCCTCAGAGCCTTGTTTGCTGTTATCTTCTGTCCCTCCCCCTCCTGTGCACTATGGGTGTAGGTAACTTTAGAACTTGCCATAGATAATGGGAATTTTCCATTTACCGGAACAACCCACCCTGTGGTTTTCTCAGTAAACCATCTGCATACTTAATTATCTGCTGACTCCCTCCTGTTGTCTATATAAACTGTGACCTTCTGGCTAATAAACGAGACTTGATCAGAATACTGTCTTGTCTCAATTTCTCGTGTCTCTTGTGTCATCCAATTCCCACTCCCCCTTCCAGGGTCCTCGTTGAATATCCCACGTTGGGCGCCAAAAAAAAAGACAAAGTAAAATATTGAAAAAAATGAAAATATGAGTAGATTGTTTATTCCTCACTTTTGTTCTTCGTGTATATCCTTGTAGCAATACAACATAATCTTAACTACAAGTTTATACCTAGGTAACGGTATCTGGTAGAGTGATCATCCATCTTAGTACTTTTCTTTCATACTGACTTGCCTATTTGCATTTTCATGAAAATTTACAATCATCTTGTCAATTTCTATGCACATACACATGCACACACATATGCACATTCACATACCACTATTGATGTTTTGGTTGAAATTTCCTTGAATTTATAGATTAATTCTAAATCACACAGTAATACCTAAAAAAAACCCTATAAAAATAGGCAAAATATTATGTAAAACACAAACATTTTTCAAGTAATAATTGTTTAAATACGTATGTGATTTTTACATAGATGGCACTGATTTTCCATTATAATAGACAATAAAGTTGGCACTCTGAGCCTTTCTAACTCTTTCTTCATCTTCTACATATTTTAATGATTATAGCATAATTTTCATATGAACAACTGTACATTGAAAACTTGATTATCATCATCATTATGCTTGGTCTTAATAAAATATTTATATACATATTTTTTCCTTCTAAACCAGGGCTTTTATTATGTATTTTTTACACCTCAGATATTTAAAAAAAAAATTATCTCTGTTGAACCAAAAGT
>NW_007739497.1:0-625 GCF_000696425.1 Galeopterus variegatus | reverse complement strand
AAATTGCTAGCAATTGTCCATTTATACATTATTTAATATCATCTCAGAAACAATTGTAATTTAATGAGCTCGATCTTACTTCCAGTGCACTCCTTACTAAAGCAATAAAAACTGACATCTTAAAGTAACATTTAGCAATATACCTGGCCTGAAGGAACAATTGCACCTTGTGCTTGCAAAAAATTTATGCTCTTACCAATAAAAGAATATTATCCTTAATCTACTAGAGAGACCAATTAATTATTAATAAATTCATATTGGGGGACACATTTAATGTGGTAAAATACAATATGTCATTTTAGAATTTTAAATTGTAGAATAAACTTTACATAATTTTAAAATAGATTATGAAATAAATGCATCTCCAGAAAGATAATCTAAAATCTGTTCCTTTTTTTTGAAATTAGAAAAATGCAGAAGAGACCTATTATCAGTACTCGAATTCTTTTACAATAATTCTCAGATTATAGTAAGTGTATTTTTCAGTATGTTCAGATCAATATGAATGGGCAAAGTGAAATCAGCACAGAATCGAAACAGGAAGACATTTAGTTTAAAAATGCTAATACAACATGAAGTTTTAATTTAAATTTATACATGGAACATTCACTGTTGGGCTACGCCC
>NW_007739496.1:35450-36081 GCF_000696425.1 Galeopterus variegatus | reverse complement strand
AAGTGACCCGAACTGGCTTACGTCATAACAAAATCTCTTGGCCTATGTAACTGAAGTTCACAGGGCGGCTTCAGGGTGGGCTCCGTGGGTTACTATTCCTGCTGTCTTTGGCCTTTCCCTCTCTCTGTCTTCTCCTCTGAGCGTTGGTTTTGTCTGGAGATTGTTTCCACTCGTGGTGGCAAAGTGGTTGTCGCAGCAGCGCCAGGCTCTACAACCTGATGTCAGGGAAGAGGGAGAGATGCTGCTGCCCTCACACCCACACAAGTGTTGTGAGGTTCACCCTGGTGGGACCCCTGGGTACAGGTGTCCTGACCTAGATCAATGGCTGACCAGGGGTCACCTTCTGTGGAAGCATCTGGACTATACAACCCCCACAATGAACCCTTAGAGGTGGCCCATATTTTTCAAAATTGCAAATACTGATAGAAAATTCTCGTATTGTGCATATGGTGCTGTTTACTTGTGCAATTGTCTGATTGGGATAAACTCCTAGAAATAATGTTGTTGGGTCAAACGGAATGTAAGTTTTAAGTTTTACTTGATATTAGCAGTTTATCCTCCAAAAAGGTGTTTGACAATTTACACTCACAATAGCTGTGCCTGGTTCTTTATACCTCCCTTACATGGAGGT
>NW_007739496.1:32882-34031 GCF_000696425.1 Galeopterus variegatus | reverse complement strand
ATTATCCAGCTCAGATGTGCCTAGAAACAGTACCCAAGAGCTGCTGGGAGGATGTGTTCATAGCAATGGACTGAAGGCCCTTCCTGGCCAGCTCGGAGCTTGAGATGAATCAAATGGTCTAATCAGTCTGTTTGCAAACAACTCCTGGGGCTGTGAGTATAAAAACTCCCTTTCTCCTTGGGTCTAGAATACCGTAATGTCTTTTCCCTGTCTGTATTTTTTCTAAATGTTCTTGTTTGATTCAGACATGAGGTTGGTGGTTCTCACCTTCTCATCCTAAGAGTACATGAGGATCAAATCACTTGGAAAACTCACTAAGAGGCAGATTCCTAACGCCCCCTGCCTGATGCAGCAGGTCTGGGACCAAAGTGTGAGGCTCTGCAATTATTCATTCCACAGATATGTCATGAGGGTTCAGGGCCCGTTCTAGGGCCGTGCATACAATATGGTGAACATAACGGACAAGGTTCCTGTTATGTGTAGCTTGCATCCTCCTGGTGGAGAGAAGTCATAAGCAAACAGATAGACAAACTCACTTAGGGTGGAAGGAGGGACCATGGCTCTTACAAAATGGAATAGAAACAAGGATTTGTTCACTCATCCCCCCAAAATCTCAGCTATTAGTCAGTTCCCTCCTTCCCTTCCATCCTCCACTCTCAGGCTCCTGCCCAGGTTAGAGGAGACTGATGCTGATTAAGAGAGGAAGTGCTGGTGGCTTTCTCAGAAGCTCAAGAGGGCCTCCCCCACTGCCCTGCCTCTCACCCCTTGCTCTGAATTTTTACAGAACTGCACCCAAATCACTTAAAACTCTGAGCACTTGAGAGCCACCCTCAGGACTCTTTCACGGATGCCAAATAGATAAAACGTTGCCTCTGAAATAACCTAAATCTGACATTCTCTTGCCTTTCCAAGGTAGGAGACATAGTGTACCTTTGAAAAGCCACAGTTCATGGTCAATAAATCTCTTAAGTTCAAAGAAAAGAAGAGGCAAAAAGCAGCCGTACCTTACCCAGTAAAAAGCATCTTCTCTTATAGGACTTCACTCGCTCTTTCTCGGAACCCTTCACAATTGACATCCACAACGCCCTCTGTTAGGGTGAGAGTGCAGAGGATGCACAGGTCAAGGGGCTCATTCAAGGTCAACCAGTT
>NW_007739496.1:30518-32030 GCF_000696425.1 Galeopterus variegatus | reverse complement strand
TGCAGCCATGCCACTTCAACTTCCACGTTCTTTCTACTTCGTTAGTGGTGACCAGCACAAGATCTCCAGCTTCACTACATAACTTGAGCTCTACTTTTTGGATTTATTGTTGGTGCTTTTCAAAGAAGCTCAGATATTAAGATTTTTGTCTCAGTTATCTATAGCTGCCTGACAACCTCCCCCCACCTCCAATCCAGTAAAACAACAACTGTTTTCTTTTTTCTCATGATTCTGAGGGTTGGATCATGATTCTGGGGCTGCAGTCATGTGGGGGCTCACTTGGGTTGGTGACGTTCAACACGGCCCCCTCACATGTCTGGCACTTTGGTGGGGACAGCTGCAAGGCTGGGCTTAGATGGCATTCTGCGATGACAGAGCCTTGCTCTCTCTCCATGTAGTCTCAGGGCCTCTCCATGTGTTCTCTCCAGCAGGATGGCTGTCATTCAGGGCTCACAAAAGTATAGAAGTGGAAGTTGCCAAGCCCTTGTGAGGTGTTGGCCCAGAGCTGGCACAACGATGTCACTTCCTCTGCCTCTTATGGGTAAAGCAGTCACACCAAATTCAAGTGGAAGGAAAACAAACTCCCGCCTCTCAAAGGGGAGAGTGACAAAGAATTTGTAGCCTTCCTTAATCCACTGCAGCGTCCAATAAGGAGCACCCATTTTCTCATTGACATTCTACTAAGTGAAAAGTAGAAATAGTTTTCACAATGACATTCAATAAAGTGAAGCAATAAAGAAAGGGATTCTGTTGTCATCTAAAACAGGGCCTATCCTGGTGGAGAAATTTTTGATGATTTTCATATTCTTTTTTACTTAACATTTTTACATTTCACAAAGTTTTTCAATGCATCACTTTTATGATCAGAAAAACAATGCCATTTTCATTTTTAAAATATACACATATAAAAGGATGTATTTCATTACTTTTTTTGGCTTATTTTCTGAGTCAGACCTTGGCAAAGTCAGTGGTCACACCTGGATTACACTACGCTGTCCTTAATATCATGTGAATTCCACAGGACTGGCAGGTGAAACAGGCTGTTGGTGGTGAGTTTCACTAGGTGACCTCTAAAGACCCTCCTGTCTGCCATTCTGTCAACTCTTTGACTTTATCCAATCCAGATGAACCTTCTTTACTGAATCTTCTCTTAATCAATTTCACAAGAAAATATGTATCCGTTCAACAAATATGTTGGAAGAGCATGTGGTGATGCTGGCTCTGTGTTAGACAACCAGAAAGTCCTGGTATAGGCATCCTACCCTTAGGAGTTCGTGAGCTGGTAGGAAAGACACAGTGACACAAAATTATAAAAAAATTTAAAAAGAATGCAGCTATAATGGGAAATACAAGTTTAAATGCTGAAGATGTGACTACCAGTTATTTGAAAAAAAAAAATGCTACTTCTTTCCAAGGAAATTAGATTTACACTTATAGGGGTTTTTATCCAGATATATACACATATATAAAATTGCTGAGTCCTTGATCTCAGAACCTCATCACATGTACTAC
>NW_007739496.1:28642-29499 GCF_000696425.1 Galeopterus variegatus | reverse complement strand
CCAGGGAATGTGAAGGGTGTCTCGGCAGATAATGAAAAGACAGGTTAAGGACTGAAGATTTTACTGGGGTGGCTGTCAGGAGCTATTTAAATTTCAATCAGCAAAGGCAGCATAACTGGCTTTAAGAAGATCAATCTATTGGCAGTATGTGTAGAGCTTCCCCACCACTCCGTGGCGTGGAGAGACTTCTGGTGCACATTGTAAACTTACTACCCTCTAATGTCAAGTCATAGAGTGCTGCTTCATGTGCGGTAGAAGAACCTCACACCACTCCCTCTCGGTCTTTGCGCTGCTGTTGTGGCCCATTTTCCTTCTATATGTTATAAGCCCCACAATATATTGTTGTTATTTTTGCTTCAAACAATTATCTTTTGAAGAGATTTAAATAATAAATTATATCTTATGTAGATACCCATGTAGTTGCCATTTCTGTTGCTTTGCATCCCTTTGGGTAGATTCAGGTTTCCACTGGGTATAATTTTCCTTTTGTCTGGAAGATTTATTTCATCGTTCTTGTGGCGTGGGTCTGCTGGTAACGAAATTATTGTAACTTACATGTGTCTGAAAATTTCTTTATTTCATCTTTATTTTTGAAAAATATTTTTGCTGGATAAAAAAATCTTAGATCAAGAATTGTTATTTCTCTTAGTACTTCAAAGATATTGATACAAAGTTTTCTAGCTTGCATCACTTCTGATGAGAAATCTGCTGCCATCCTTATTTCTGTTCCACTGTTCTCTGACTGCTTTTAAGATTTTCTATTTATCACAGATTTTAAGCAATTTTATTAAGATATACCTTGGTGTGGTCTTCTTCATATTTCTTGTGCTAGGGGTTTGTTGCATTTCTTGGATCTG
>NW_007739496.1:27027-27683 GCF_000696425.1 Galeopterus variegatus | reverse complement strand
GGTATAATAGATTTCATCTCAGAAAGTTTGTTTGGGATCTTAAAAATCTCTTCCATGTCTCTCCTCAACATGTTTGATCTTCAGCATTTTGAACATATGGAATACAGTCATAATAATTGTTGTAATGTCCTTGCTTATTAATTCTATATTCTGTGTTATTTCTGGGTCTGTGATTTTTCTCCTCATAATGGGTTATGTTTTCCTGCTTTTTTGCATGCTTGGTAATTTTTTATTGGATGGTAGGCATTGTGAATTTTACATTTGGGTTAGACCTAACGTGTAGAACACTCCTCTCAAGAACAGCAAAATACACATTCTTCTCAACTGCACATGGAACATTCTCTGGGATATAATATGTCAGGTCATAAAACAGTACTCAATACATTGAAAAGGATAGAAATCATACAAAGAATGTTCTCTGACTACAATGAGATGAAATTAGAAATCAATAAGAGAAGAAAACTTAGGAAATTCACATATATGTGGAAATTAAACAACACACTTTTAAATACCAAATGGGTCAAAGAAGAAATTAAAAGAGAAATTAGAAAATACTGTAAGATAAAAGAAAATGAAAATAAAATAATACACCAAACTTATGGGATGCAGCTAAAGCAGCACATAGAGAAAAATGTACAGATGTGAATGACTATATT
>NW_007739496.1:25231-25636 GCF_000696425.1 Galeopterus variegatus | reverse complement strand
TTAAAAGGAAGAAGTAAAACTAACTCTATTCACAGATTACATGGTCTTGTATATAGATAATTCTAAGAAATACACAAAAAACTATTTGAACTAATAAACAAGTTCAGTAAAATTGCAAGATACAAGATCAATACACAAAAATCAATTGTACTTTTATACATCAGCAATGAAAATTTGAAAATGAAATTAAGAAAACAATTCCACGTATAATAGCATTAAAAAGAATACAATACTTAGTGATAAATTTAACAAAAGATGTGCAAGACTTGTACACTAAATATACAAAAGGTTGTTGAAAGAATTTAAAGAAGACCTAAATAAATTGAAAGATATCCCATGTTCATGGATCAGAAGACTTAACTTGTTAAAGATGGCATTGCTTTCCAAAAGCATCTACAGATTTAT
>NW_007739496.1:15723-24524 GCF_000696425.1 Galeopterus variegatus | reverse complement strand
GGATCAGAAGACTTAACTTGTTAAAGATGGCATTGCTTTCCAAAAGCATCTACAGATTTATTATAATTCCTATGAAAATCCAAGTTGCCTGTACTGGAGAAATTGAAGCTATCATAAAATCCATATGGAAGTGCAAGGAATCCAGAATATCCAAAATAATTTGAAAAAAACCAAAGTTCAATGACTCACACTTCCCAGTTTTAACACTTACTGCAAAGCAACAGTATTCAAGACAGTGTGGTGCTGTCACAGTATAAACAAAAATCCATAAAAATAGGTGAACCCAGAAATAAACCCTTAAAATAATAGTCAACTGATTTCAACAAGGGTGCTGGAACAATTCAATGAGGAAAATACAGTCTTCTCAAAAAATGCTGGGATATCTGAATATCCACATGCTAAAAAGAATTTTCATCTCTACTTCATACTGTACACAAAAATTAACTCAAAAGTGATCACAGACCTAAAGGCATATGCTAGAACTATAAAACTCTCAAAAAATATTAGGTATAAATCCTTGAGAACATCAATAGTTTTTAAAATATGACAGCAAAAGCACAAGCAAAAAAGAAAAAAATAGATAAATTATACTCCTTAAAAATTTTAAACTTTCGCGTTTTAAAGTACACTCTTAAGAAAGTGAAAATACAACCCACAGAATGAGATAGAGTATTCGTAAGTTATATATTTGATAAGGGACTTGTATCCATAATATATAAAAGTCTTTTATAAATTAACAATAAAAGACAACACTTTTTAAGTGGGCAAAGGATTTCAATAGACATTTCTCCAAAAAAAGGTATACGAGTAGCCACTAAGTCCATGAGCAGATGCTCAACATTACTGGTCATTCAGGAATGCAAATCATAACATAATGAGATACTATCACACACCCACTAGGATGACTAAAATTTAAAAAAGACAGGAAATATTAAATGTCAGTGAGGGCGCAGAGAAATTGAAAACACTCGTTCACTACTGGAAGGAATATAAAATGGTGCAGCCACTTTTTAAGTAGTTTTGTGTTTCCTTAAAATGTTCAGCATAGAGTTACCAAATGACTCAGCAATTCCAGTCCTAGGTATATACCCAACATAACTAACAACTCAAAACCTGTATACCAATGTTCATAGCAACAGTAATCATAATAGCCAAAAAGTGGAAACAAATCCCAAATGTCGACGGAGAATCCGATCAAGATGGCAGAATAGACTGTTCCCAGCGTCACTCTCTCCCACAAATCAACCAAATTTACAACTATAAAAATGTGACATCAGCCAAGGCGGGCCGCTGGAGCTCAGGGGAAGAGGAGGAGAGACCTACAGAGTTCATGAAGGTGGGAGAAACCACGATGAGAGAAAGAAAAAGCTGCTCTGAGCGTTTTGGGCCATAGCTGCTTTAAGACTGGAACTGCTGAGCGCATGGAGCAGGAGCCAGCAGAAGCTGCAGCTGTGCCCTTCAGATGGAGTTACTTGGAGGCAGCAGGAGAGAAAAGGGCCTTGGCAGCCCCCAGGACAGCAAGACCATTAATAGGGTTCCCATGGACCCATGCAGGAGTGAGGAGCCAGAACAACTGAAAAAAGGGAGCCATTCAGAGGCTGGTGAGTCATCACAAGGGACCAGCGCAGGGCCCGTCCCATGGGAAGTGTTTGGAGCTTGGGTAGTGGGAGAGACGAGCCCACCAGGGGAACACTGGGACACAGCAAGGACAGATGATCTGTCCCCCAATCAACACAGGACCACTCAGAGGAGACTGGTCAGGAATGCAGAATTGCATGGGGTGCAGTTTGATGAAAAAACTCAGGCCCAGATCAGAGATTCTACAGAATTAGCTCCAGCCCAGGCACACCACCAGCACCCTGGGGCCTGCCTGGGAACCAGAGGCTTGGATCCAGGGACTGGAACCCACTCCCTCTTCCAGGCACACAGCACCAGTGCCTCAGGCCAGCCTGGAGACCTGAAGCATGGAGAAGGGGACTGGACCCCCCTTCCACAACCAGGCACACCATGCCAGCACGTTGGGGCCTGCCTGCAGACCCGAGGCAAGGAGAAGGGGAAAGGACCTCTCTCCCACCACCAGGCACACAGAGCCAGTGCCTAGAGGCTCACCCAGGGACCCAGGGTATGGAGTTGGGGACCAGACCTCTCTCCCACAAACAAGCACACCAAGCCAGCACCTTGGGGCCTGCCCACGGTCCCGGGGCATGGAGAAGGGGACCAGACCACCCTCCCACAACCAGGCACACCATGCCAGCACATTGGGGCCTGCCCAGGGACCCGAGGCAAGGAGAAGGCGACTGGACCTCTCTCCCACAACTAGGCACAACATGCCAGCACCTCAGAGCCCACCGAGGGACCTGGGGCATGGAGAAGGGGACCAAACCTCTCTCCCACAACTAGGCATAACATGTCAGCACCTCAGAGCCCACCCAGGGACCTGGGGCAAGGAGAAGGGGAATGGACCTCTCTGGCACAACCAGTCACACCGCACCAGCACCTTGGGGCTCACGTGGGGACCTGAGGAATGGAGAAGGGTACCAGACCTCTCTCCCACAACCAGGTACACCGAGCCAGCACCTCGGGGCCTGCCTGGGGTCCTGAGGCATGGAGAAGGGGACTGGACCCTCCTCCCACAACCAGGAACATGGCACCAGTGCCTTGGGGCCCACCAAAAGACCTGGGGCATGGAGAAGGGGACCAGACCGCCCTCTCTCAACCAGCCCCCCCACCCCCGCAAGCACCTTGGGTCCCACCCAGGGACCCGGGACATGGAGAAGGGGACCTGACCCTTCTCCCACAACCAGGCACATGGCACCAGCACATAGGGGCCTGCCCAGGGACCAGAGGCATGGAGAAGGGGACCAAACACACCCCACAAGCCAGTGTCAAGGAGCATACCAGAAACAGCACCTCCATGTGGGTGGCCCACCACAGCCACCACAATAACCACGGCTACCGCAAAAGCAGCTAGACGTCACAACCACCATGCAGATGGTCCGCCAACCACTGGAGTGCATGGACACAAGGAGAGTCACCAGCAGAGACAAAGAAAAGAAGAGGATGTCTCTTTCCACAAAGCCCATTTCAGAGTGACAGAAGAAGCATCTGCTCTGTGATAATATTGGGGGGCCCGATCACATCTCTCAGCATTGGATGGATCATCTAGGCAACAAGTTAACAGAGTAACAATATTTCTTTCAGAAGGAGAGAAGAAATTTAGGGTAATTAGAGGGGGGAGGGGGAGGTAATGGGGGAAGGGGAGAGATTGGACAAGGGGCATAAAGAATAATTATGATTTGTAACAATATGTATGCTAGTAATGTTGATTTCATCAACATATCTCAGTGTTCAACCCCCAAAATGTGTATAATCGATTTTGATTCAATAAATAAAATAAATTTAAAAAATAAAAATATATTAAAAAAACCCCAAATGTCCATTAACTGATGAATAGACAATATGTAGTATATCCACACAACATAACATTATTCAGCTGTGAAAAGGAATGATGTAGTACCGATACAAAGTACAATGTGAATAAACCTTGAAATCATGTTAAGTGAAAGAAGCCAGTCACAAAAGTTCACATATTGTATAATTACATTTATATGGAATAGAAAGTTTAGAATAAGCAAATCTATAGAATCAGAAAGTATCTTAGTGATTGACAGGTGCTGGAAGGCGGGGGAATGGGGAGTCACTGCCAATTGGTATGAGGTTTCTTTTGGGAGTGATGAAAATGTTCTGAAATAGATAGTGGCAAATGGATGCACAACCTTGTGAATATATTAAAACCCACTGACTTGTACACTTTTTAAGTGAGAATTTATGGTATGTGAATGGTAGCTCAATGATGCACTGTTAAAAATAAGAATATAGGAAGTATCTATTTCTAAATGTAGAGATTTTTTAAAATCCCATAGAAATATGCTGAGTTAGTTGAAACCAGTCAAGGAAACCTGGGAAGGGGGGGGTTGGAACCACATCCAATGGCCTATATCTGGCATTGTCCCAAGACCCACAGATAAAGTCTTCCAACCTGCAACATACCAGGGCATTTACCAGTCTGGCTCCACAGTGGTTTCAGGCATTGCTGCCTGGCATTGTCCCAAGACCCACAGATAAAGTCTTCCAACCTGCAACATACCAGGGCATTTACTAGTCTGGCTCTACAATGGTTTCAGGGATTGCTGTGCAAATCATCAAGTGTTCATAACAGAACAAGAGTGTGGACTGAGTTAGACTAACCGTACCAGGGGTCAGGAAGGAACAGCTCCTTCCCCATCCCCAGGTCAGGGCGGTGGGAAGTACCTTGGCTGTCGGTCAGTGAGTAATCAGGCTTCCTGCCATAGATGAAGGCTAGAGAATTTGCTGCCTCATTCAGGAGCCCAGGGCAAACGAGGAACATGGCGGCTTGATTGTCGCGTGAATATCCCGAGGGCACGCAGAGACACTCGTGCTGCAGGTCACTGGATACCGTGGAAGCTGTGATGGCCTCGGGACGATAGTGGGTTTGGGCTCAGTAGCCAGGGGTGGTTGGAGCGGCTTCCTCTCCCGATCATTTCAGTGGCTGTAAATATGAATTACCCTGTCAGTCAGTCATCGTTGTTAGTGGCCCATTTGCCTGGGACGTTTTGGAAGTGTACAAAAGACAGTAAGTGCAGTTCCACCTTTAAAGAAGTTAAAAGGGGGATTACAGAATGTCCTAGTTCAGTGTTTCTCAAATTTTAACCCACCTCAGAATCATTTGGAGGGCACAGATTTCCTGTCCCCCTGCAGAGTCTCTAAGTCAGTACACGTGGCCACACCACACACCACCGTGGCATGTGCAGTTCCACCTTTAAAGAAGTTAAAAGGGGGGTTACAGAATGTCCTAGTTCAGTGTTTTTCAAGTTTTAACCCACCTCAGAATCATTTGGAGGGCACAGACTTCCTGTCCCCCTGCAGAGTTTCTAAGTCAGTACACGTGGCCACGTCAAACACCACCGTGGCACTGGTGACATGTTTCCTTCATGTCCTCCTCCTCCTTTTCCTTCAATTTTTTTCTGTTTCTTCTTGGCTTTTATGATTATCTTTATCTTTGCTTCTCTTTCCTGTACATTGTCTTCACTACATTTTTAATCTAATCCTTTAATGTACATGTTATTTCTGGCATTTTTTGTGTGTGCCATTTTTCCAGGAAAATAGGAGAAAAAATACCTTCTCAAAAATGATCGTCTGGTTTGTCCTGAAGCCAAGGATGTCTAGTGCATCTTGGAACATTTGGGATTAAAGTGGGATATTTGCATTCTTTTAGTTTTCAAACATCATTAATTTACTTGATGTGAAAACTCCGAAATTGGAGCAAAGTAAAAGTAATTTCTTAGGAATGGTGTCGTGATGATTTCGTGCACTCAGCCTGAGGCAGGTGATGACAGAACGGTTGGTTTTCCTGCTTTTTCCTATTCAACCTCCTCGGCCAAAAGAAAAGCTCCTGGAGACAGGAGCCCTGTCCTTCCTGTGAAGTCCTGCCATACGGATTCTCTTTCTCTCTGGTTTTTAAATGCTTCAAGTGAGCATGCCATCGGCGGGGCTGTCTTTCCAAGGATACTTAGTGCTGGGACATGTTGAAGATAATCGCCCGGTCAGTGCGGGTGAGAGCTGATAACCTAGGCTATCAGGTTGCCCGGCTGGGCACTGTGAGAGATCGTTAGAGTTTTGCAGGGTTTTCTAATAACTAACCGTGTTATGCAACTGGAGCTTCATGAATGAAGAACAACTTCCTGTCAGGAACTATACTCCAGGCTGGGGCTTGGACCTCAGCCAGTTTTATGAGTGATCAGGATGACACCAGAAACAATGGGTTTCCTGGTCATGAGGACCAGCAGGGGCCCCTCCCGTGGGCCTCTGAGTGTCTGTGGGGCGGGCACATGACTTAGCACCCCTGAGACTCCCCAGCAAGGGGCTTTCTGCATGCCATGGCACATGCTGACTGGTTTCCTGAGGACATCCAGTCCCGCTCTCGACTCCAAGAAGCTCTGTGGCTGCATCAGGAGAGGAAATTTCATGCACTGACTCATTCCCACACTTGGAGGACACTTTCTTTGAGTGGGGATTTGGAAAGAAAATGTGAGATCGATGTCACTCTCCTACCCATCAGCTGGTGACTTGTACTGATGTGTCTAGAATAGAATTTTTTTTCCCTTTTGGGTAGTCACCTTCTCCCTAGGCAGAAGCTTTGTTCCCCAAGGTGCTGGGATCTACCTGGGTGGAGTAATATCATTCCATTCTGTGTAATCCTACTAGTTCCTTTTTATAAAATAGCTGGAAGGTCTGAGCTAGTCTTGACATAAGCAGATATGGCCTCCTGCATCTTCAGGCTTCTCTGGTCTGGTGTCTGATGGACACAGAACTGTAGAGCACAGCTGATGATGCCTTTAAACACTGTCCTCAAGGGCCGGCCTGGTGGCGCACTCTGTAGAGTGTGGTGCTTGGGAGTGCAGCGGCGCTCCCGCTGAGGGTTTGGATCCCATATAGAGACCTGTCCGCTCACTGGTTGAGCGCGGTGCGGGCGCAACACCGAGGNCCAGTTTTGGGCTATTAAACACAGAGCTGCTATGAATACCCTTGTACATGTCTGTGGTGACCATTGCTCTTTCCTGTTGGTCATAAACTTGGGAGTAAAACTGCTAGGGCACAGGGTCTGCATAGGTTCCTCGGTGGTAGATACCACCGCACAGTTTCTCAAAGTGCTTTTACTAATACATACTCCCAGCAGGAAGGTTGGAGAGTTCCAGTTGCTGGAAGACTTTACCAACATGTGGGATTTTCTCTTTTTCATTTTCACTATTCTGGTAGGTGGTATTTCATTCTGGTGTTAATTTTATTTCCCTGATCACTAATGAATTTGAACACTTTAAAAAATATTTATAGGCCATTTAAATATTCTCTTTTGTTAAGTATCTGTTCAATCTTTTTTCCATATTTCTACTGGGTGATCTGGATTTTTCTTATTGATTTTCAGGTGTTTTTAATACACTCTAGATAAGAATACTTTGTCAGCTTGTTTGAGTCCGTTTTGTGTTGCTATAACAGAAACACCTGAGACTGGGTAATTTATAAAGGGAAGAGGTTTATTTGGCTTAGGATTCTGGGACAGCATCTGGCATTGGCCTCAGGCTGCTTCTACTCATGGCAGAAAGCGGCAGGCAACCAGCGGGTACAAGCAGATCACATGGTGAGAGGAAGCAGAGAGAGGGGAGGTGCCAGGGTCTTTTTAAGCAAGGAGCTCTGCAGGAACTAATAGAGGGAGAACTCACTCATTAATCCCCCCTCCCCCAGGGAGAGCATTAATCCATTCATGAGGGATCCACCCCCATGACTCAATCAGTTTCCAACACCGCCACATTGGAGATCAAATTTCCACCTGAGTTGTGGAGGGGACAACACATGCAAACTCCATCACAGCTATATCTACAGGAAATATCTTCTTCAGTGCTGTGGATTGCCTTTTCACTCTGTCAGTGATATTTTTGAATGAACAGATCTTGATTTATCAATATTCTTTCTCTTACATAATTAGAATATTTTGTGTCTGTCTAACAACTCTTTGCCTGCTCCAAAATCATGAAGATTTTCTTCTGTGTTTTCCTTCAAAGGCTTTATTGCTTTGCCTTTCATGTTTATATCTGTAGTCCATCAACAATTGATATTTGCATATGGTATTAAGTGGTGGTTCAGGTTCTATTTTTATTTTTCCATTTGACTCTCAAAATGATTCAGTGCTATTTATAGAAGAGATCATTCTTTTCCCACTTCATTTCAGAGCATTAAATAAAAATTATAGGAGGCCACTGTTGGACTAGGTTCCTGCCCTAGTCCCCAAAAGACCTAGGCCCCCTAAAAAATCAAACTGGAATCACCCCTGCTAAGTTCCATGTCCTCAAATCTAAACTAAGTTGTGGTCTGACCTTCCCAGAAATCAGGGGAGAGAGATAACAGCCAATTTCCCCAATAGGCCAGTTCAGATCTTCAACAGGCATGATGACGAAGTTCCCTCTGCTTGAATCTTCACACAAAAAGACAGCCTAAGGCAACCTGATGTTAAATAATCAGTTATTTCTCTTATTCTGTCTCCCTGTCCCCACCTTACAAGGAAAGTAACTTTGAAATGACCAGTCTGCTTTTTGTTCTTTGTTTCTGCTTTCTTCAGCCCTTTCTGTCTATAGAACCAACCTCTGCTTAGCTCATTGGGACACTCACTCTATTTTATGAAATGATGTGTTGCTTGATTCTAGAATCACAATAAAGCCAATTGAGATCTTTAAATTTGTTGTAATTTTGTCCTTTGAGAAGTGTCATGTTTGGCATAATTCAGGTAATTGTATTGTACAAGTTTCTTTCTGAGCTATTTATTCAGCTGCATTCGTCAGTTTGTCTAAAGTTGTGCTGATACTGTGCTGCTCTAATTATTATAACCTTAAAATAAGACTCAGTATCTGGTAGGGTAAGACCCCAGCATTATTATTCTTCAAGATGTCCGTGGCTACCCTTTGCACTTTATATTTCCATACATACAAATTTTACAATCATCTGTTAATTCCCACAAAAAATGACTTACAGTAATTTTGATTGGGAATGTAATGAATCTATAAATCACTTTGGAAAGAATTGACATCTTTATGATATTGAATCTTTCAATTATTAAACATGGTATATATCTCCACTTACATAGATAATTTAAAATTTCTCTTGGCAATTTTTGTGTTTTTTTTTTTTTTCCTTTTTGTCTTTTTTTCGTGTCCGGCAACGGATCGCAACCC
>NW_007739496.1:13254-14642 GCF_000696425.1 Galeopterus variegatus | reverse complement strand
GGCGGGAGCGCCGCCACGCTCCCAAGTGGCGCACTGTAGCAGTGCGCCACTGGGCCGGCCCCAATTTTTGTGTTTTTTAAGTGTAGAGAACTTATATATTTTTTATTAGATTTACTTTTAGGTAATTGCTATTTTTAATGAGATTGCACATGATATCATTTTAAAAATTTCATTTGTTACTTGTCGATTGATAGAAATAAAATTGATTTTATATCGATTGACCTTTTATCCAGTGACCTTATTAAATTCACTTACTTATTCTAATAATTTGTCGATGCTTTAAGTATTCCAGAAATGCCATCATGCCATCTGCAATACTGGTATTTGTTTTTGAAGGGTGGTTTTGCTGGCAAGACTTCTTAGCTGACAGTTTAATTTTTTTAGGTGCTTAGAATATATTGTTCAAGGAGAAGTGAGTTGTTAATCACATTATTTTTTTCCCTGTATATACTTTGTCATTTTTCTCTGGCTACTTTCAAGATATTTTCTTTATCTTTGGTTTTTAACAATTTGACTATGATGTGAGCAGGTGTGTTTCTTTTTCTTTTTTCCTAAAAAATTTATTTATGTATTTTTGATTATACATATTTATGGTGTACAGAGTTGACTGTCATTATCTATGTGCAGTATGTGATGATCAAATCAACATTATGAGCATGTTCATCATTACAAATTATAATTAATCTTTGTGTCCCTTACCCAATTTCTCTTTAACCGCCTTCTCACTCCCCCTTTCCCACCTCTAGTAACTATAGATTTGCTCTGTCCTTCTGAAAGTTCAACATATTATTGTGGTTGCCCCTTCCTTCCTTCCTTCCTTCCTTCCTTGCTTCGAAACCACTGATGATTGAGGACATCCTATTTCTCTTTCTGTGTCTGTCTTATTTCACTTAACGTAATTTTCTCCAAGCTCATCCATGTTGCTGCAAATGGCAGAATTTCATTCTATTTTTATGGCTGAATTTCATTCTTTTTTATTCTCTTTTATATTGTTTATATATACCATGTTTTCCTTATGGAATCATTGGCTGATGTACATTTACATTGGTTCCATATCTTGGCTCTTGTAAATAGAGCTGTGATGAATATGGGAGTGCAGGTATCCCTTTGACATAATGATTTCCACTCCTTCAGAAATATACCCAGAAGTGGGATTGAAGGATCATGTCCGAAGTTGTTTGAGAAACCTCCATACCATTGTCCATAATGGCTGCACTATTTCACATTCCCACCAACAGAGTAGAAGAGTTCCCCCTTCTCCACATCCTCGCCAGCATTTGTCATTCTGTCTGTTTAATAATGAGCAGTCTGGGCCGGCCCGGTGGCACACTGCTACAGTGCACCACTTGGGAGCGTGGCGGCGCTCCCGCCGAGGGTTCGGATCCCAC
>NW_007739496.1:3086-12133 GCF_000696425.1 Galeopterus variegatus | reverse complement strand
TTCATAAAGTCTTTGCCCAGTCCTACTTCTGGAAGTGTTTCTCTTATGTTTTCTTTTAGGAGTTTTTTTTGTTTTGTTTTGTTTTGTTTCCTTTTTGTCTTTTTTCGTGACCAGTAACGGGATCGCAACCCTCACTGTCACACCTGTACCGCGACCGGCAATGGGATCGCAATCCTCGGTGTCACGCCCGCACCATGCTCAACCAGTGAGCGGACCGGTCTCTATATGGGATCCGAACCCTCAGCGGGAGCGCTGCCACGCTCCCAAGCGCCGCACTCTACCGAGTGCGCCACTGGGCCAGCCCTTCTTTTAGGAGTTTTATAGTTTCAGGTCTTAGTTTAAGTCTTTAATCCATTTTCAGTTGATTTTGGTATATGGTGAGAGGTATGGGTCTAGTTTCTTTCTTCTACATATGGATATCTGGTTTTCCCAGTATCATTTACTGAAGAGGCTGTCCTTTCCCCAGTGTACATTTTTGGTGTCTTTATCAGAGATCAGTTGCCTGTAAGTACCTAGGTTAATTTCCAGGTTCTCCATTCTGTTCCATAGGTCTGAGTGTCTGTTTTTATGACAGACCATGCTGTTTTGGTTACTATAGCTTTGTAGTATAGTTTGAAGTTAGGCAGTGTTATGCCTCTAGCTTTATTTATTTATTTTTTTGCTCAGGATTGCTTTGGCTATTTGAGATCTTTTGCTATTCCATATGAATGTTAGGATTGTTTTTTCTATTTCTGTGAAGAATGTTACTGGCATTTTGATGGGGATTGCATTGAATCTGTAGATTGCTTTGGCTAGGATGGACATTTTCACAACATTAATTCTTCTAATCCATGAACAAGGAATGTCTTTCTATCCTTAGTATCCTGTTTAATTTTTTTCACCAGAGTTTTGTAGTTCTCATGGTAGAGATCTTTCACCTCTTTGGTTAAATTTATTCCTAGGAATTTTATTCTTTTGGTAGCTATTGTAATTGGCTTTCTTTCTTGATTTCTTTTTCTGCTTGATCATTGTTGGTGTATAAAAACACTACTGCTCTTTGAATATTGTTTTTGTATCCTGCACATTTACTGAGTTTGTTTATATACTCTAGGAGTTTTTTGTAGAAGTTTCGAGTTTTTCTACATATAGGATCATGTCATCTGCAAACAGTGACAATTTGACTTTGTCTTTTCCAATTTGGATGCCCTTTATTTCTTTCTCTTCCATAATTGCTCTGGCTAATACTTTCAATACTATGTTGAATAGGAATGGTGAGAGTATACATTCTTATCTTGTTGATGTTTTTAAAGGAAAAGCTTTCAGTTTTTCCACATTCAGGATGATGCTGGTGGTGGGTTTGTCCTTTCCAGCTTTCATTGCATTCAGATATATTCCTTCTATACCTAATTTGTTGAGGGTCTTCATCATGAAGGGATGCTGAATTTTGTCAGATGCTTTTTCTGCATCTATTGAGATAAACATGTGGTTTTTGTCCTTGTTTTTGTTGATGTGGTGTATCACATTTACTGCCTCGTGTATGCTGAACCATCCTTGCATCCCTGGGATGAATTCCACTTGATCACGGTGTATAATCTTTTTGATGTGCTATTGTATTCTGTTTGCTAATATCTTGTTGAGGATTTTTGCATCTATGTTCATCAAGGATATAGGCCTGTAGCTTTCTTTTCTGTTCTGTCTTGTCTGCTTTTGGTATCAGGGTGATGCTGGCCTCATAGAAAGAATTTGGGAGAATGGCTTCTGTTTCAATTTTTTGGAATAGTTTGAGAAGGATTGGTATTAATCTGTCTTGTCTGCTTTTGGTATCAGGGTGATGCTGGCCTCATAGAAACAATTTGGGAGAATGGCTTCTGTTTCAATTTTTTGGAATAGTTTGAGAAGGATTGGTATTAATTCTTCTTTAAAAGTTTGGTAGAATTCAGCAGTGAAGTTGCCTGGTCCTGGGAAGAATTCAGCAGTGAAGCTGCCTGGTCCTGGACTTTTCTTTTTTGGGAGATTGCTGATTACTGTATCAATCTTTTTGCTTGTTATTGGTCTGTTTAGATTTTGTATTTCTTCTTGATTCAATCTTGGTAGCTTGTATGTGTCCAGAAATTTATCCTTTTCTCCAAATTTTCAAATTTGTTGGCATATAGTTGTTCATAATAGTCTCTAATGAGTCTTTGTATTTTTGTGGTATCAATTGTAATGTCTCCTTTTTTATTTCTAATCTTTGTTATTTGGGTCTTCTCTCTCTCTCTTTTTTTTTTTTTTTGTAGTTAGTTTGGCCAATGGCTTATCTATTTTATTTGCCCTCTCAAAAAACCAACTTTTTATTTTGTTGATTTTTTCTATCATTCTTTTGGTCTTTATTTCATTTAATTCTGCTCTGATCTTAATTATGCCTTGCCATCTACTAGTTTTGGTATTAGATTTTTCTTGTTTTTCTGGTTCTTTGGGATTTAATGTTAAGTTCCCTATTTGAAATCTTTCTATCCTTTTGATGTAAGCACCTATTGCAGTAAACTTCCCTCTTAGTACTGCTTTTGCAGTTTCCCATAGGTTTAGGTAAGCTATACTTGTATTTTCATTCATTTCAAGGAATTTTTTGATTTTCTGCTATATTTCTTCTTTGATCCACTGGTCATTCAGGAGCATGTTGTTTATTTTTCATGAATTTTTAGAGTTTCCATAGTTTTGTTTGTTGTTAATTTCTAATTTTATTCCATGTAGTCTTAAAATATGATTTCAATATTTTTAAATTTGTTGAGACTTAATTTGTGACCAAACATGTAGTCTATCCTGCAGAATGAATTGTATGCTGATGAGATGAATGTATATTTTGTCACTGCTGGATGAAACGTTCCATATATGTCAAGTCCATTTGGTCTAAGGTGTTGTCGAAATCCAGTATTTCTCTGCTGGTTCTTTGTCTAGATGATCTGTCTAATGCCGACAGTGACATGTTAAAGTCCCCAACTATTACTGTGTTTGGGTCTATTTCTCTCCTTAGGTCCAATAATAGTTGCTTTATAAATCTTGGTGCTCTGATATTGAGTGCATATATATTTATGATTGTTATATCTTCTTGCTGCATGGATCCTTTTATCATTATATAGTATCTTTCTTCGGTACTTTTTACAGCTTTTGCTTTGAAGTCTATTTTATCTGAAATAAGTATGGCAAATTCTGCTCATTTTTCATTTCCATTTGCATGAAATATTTTTTTCCATCCCTTTAGTATTAGTCCATGTGTGTCTTTATTGGGAAAATGAGTTTCCTGTGTGCAGTATATAGTTGGGTCTAGTTTTTAATCTATTCAGTCAGTCTATATCTTTTAAGTGGGAAATTTAGTCCGTTTATGTTCAGGGTTGTCATTGAAAGGTATTGCCTTATTCCTGCCATTTTGTTAATTTCTCTATGGTCGTTATGTAATTCTTATGTTACTTTCTTTTCCTTTTATTGTTTATCTTTGCTGTTTGTTTTGTTTTGTTTTGTTTTTTGTAGTTATAGCATACATTTTCTTTCTCTTTTTCATTTGTGCATTTGTTCTACTTGCAGTTTTATTCTTTCTTGTGTATTTATAATGACCTATCTCTCTCTTTTGATTCCAGATGTATGACTCCCTTGAGGATTTGTTGAAGGGCTGGTCTTGTGCTGAATTCCTGCAGTTTTTGTTTGTCTGTGAAAAATACCATTTCTCCTTCATTTCTGAAGGAAAGCTTTGCTGGATATAGTATTCTTGGTTAACAGATTTTTTCTTTTAGCACTTTGTTTTTATTTATTTATTATAATTTATTTTATTTATTGAATCAAAATCTATCATACATATTTTAGGGGTTGAACATTGAGATATATTGATCAAATCAATATTACTAGCATATGTATTGTTACAAATCATAATTATTCTTTATGCCCCTTGTCCAATCTCTACCCTTCCCCCATTCCCTGCCCCTTACTCCTCTAATTACCCTAGATTTCTTCTCTCTTTCTGAAAGAATCATGGTTACTCTGTTAATTTGTTGCTTAGATGATCTGTCCAATGCTGAGAGATGTGATCGGGTCCCCCAATATTATCATAGACCAGATGCTGCTCTGTCACTCTGAAATGGGCTTCATGGAAAGAGACATCCTTTTCTTTTCTTTGACTCTGCTGGTGACTCTCCTTGTATGAATGCACTCCAGTAGTTGGTGGACCATATGTGTGGTGCTTGTGGTGTCTAGTTGCTTTTGCAGCAGTCATGGTTATGTGGAGGCTGCAGTGGGCCACCTACATGGAGGTGCTGTTTCTGGTATGCTCCTTGGCACTGGTGGCATGCCTAGTTGTGGGGTGTGTCCGGTCCCCTTCTCCATGTCTCTGGTCCCTGGGACCTCCCAAGACACTGGTGCCATGTGCCAGGTTGTGGGAGGTGTGTCCAGTTCCCTTCTCCATGCCTCAGGTCACGAGGTGAGACCCAAGGAGCTGGCTTGGTGTGCCTGGTTGGGGGAGGGGTGTCCAGTACCTTTCTCCATGCCCCAGGTCCCTGGGCAGGCCCCGAGGTGCTGGCACAGTGTTCCTGGTTGTGGGAGAGAGGTCCAATCCCCTTCTCCTTGCCTCAGGTCACTGGGCAGGCCCTGAGGTGCTGGCATGGTGTGCCTGGTTGTGGGAGAGAGGTCAGGTCCCCTTCTCCATGCTTCAGGGCCCTGGGCAGGCCCTGAGGCGCTGGCACAGTGTGCCTGGTTGTGGGAGAGAGGTCTGATCCTCTTCTTCATGCCCTGGGTCCCTGGGCAGGCCCCAAGGTGCTGGCATGGTGTTCCTGGCTGTGGGAGGAGGGACTGGTCCCTGGCTGTATACCTTGGGTCACTGGGTGAGCCCCGAGGTGCTGGCACAGTGTGCCTGGTTGTGGGAGAGAGGTCTGGTCCTCTTCTCCTTGCATCAGGTCACTGGGTGAGCCCCAAGGTGCTGGCATTGTGTGCCTGGTTGTGGGAGGAGGGTCCAGTCCCCTTCTCCATGCCTCGGGTCCCCGTGCTGGCCCCGAGGCACTGGCACAGTTTGCCTGGAACTGGGAGTGTGGTCCGGTCCCCAGATCCAAGTGTCTGGTTCCCAGGAAGGCCCCAAGGTGCTGGTGGTGTGCCTGAGCCAGAACTAATTTTTTTGTCCTTTGCTTCTAACACAGGGGAACTTCCTGTGGGAAGTTAAATTGCTGCTTTGCTCCCCCCCCCCCCCCCCCCCCCCCCCCCCCCCCCCCCCCCCCCCCCCCCCCCCCGCTTTTTGTGCAGCTCAGGGTTTAATGGTTGATCTTATAGGTACTTCCTGCTCTCCAGATACTCGGTGCACCAGGGTTGTGTTGAAACTCTGATCTGGGCCTGAGTTTTTTTCATCAAACTGCACCCCATGCAATTTTGTATTCCTGACCAGTCTCCTCTGAGTGGTCCTGGGTTGATTGGGGGGCAGGTTGTCTGTCCTTGCTGTGCCCCAATGTTCTCCTGGTGTTCCCATCTCGCCCACCGCCCATGCTCCAAACACTTCCCATGGGACCAGCCTGGTGCCATCCCTTGCAATGACTCACCAGCCTCTGAGTGGCTCCCTTTTTCTGGTTGTTCTGGCTCCTCGCTCCTGTGTGGGTCCACGAGAACCCTATTAGTGGTCTTGCTGTCCTGGGGGCTGCCAAGGCCCTCTTCTCTCCTGCTGCCTCCAAGTAACTCCATCTGAAGGGCACAGCTGCGCCTTCTGCCGGCTTCTGCTCCATGTGCTCAGCAGCTCCGGCCTTAAAGCAGCCACGGCCTGAAATGCTCAGAGCAGCTCTTTCTTTCTCTCATTGTAGTTTCTCCCGCCTTCATGAACTCCGTAGGTCTCTCCTCCTCTTCTCCTGAGCTGCAGCGGCCCCAGCTTGGCTGATACACTTTTATAGTTGTAAATTTGGTTGATTTGTGGGAGAGAGTGATGCTGGGCTTTTTCTGGTTGTTCTGGCTCCTCGCTCCTGTGTGGGTCCACGAGAACCCTATTAGTGGTCTTGCTGTCCTGGGGGCTGCCAAGGCCCTCTTCTCTCCTGCTGCCTCCAAGTAACTCCATCTGAAGGGCACAGCTGCGCCTTCTGCCGGCTTCTGCTCCATGTGCTCAGCAGCTCCGGCCTTAAAGCAGCCACGGCCTGAAATGCTCAGAGCAGCTCTTTCTTTCTCTCATTGTAGTTTCTCCCACCTTCATGAACTCCGTAGACCTCTCCTCCTCTTCTCCTGAGCTGCAGCGGCCCCAGCTTGGCTGATACACTTTTATAGTTGTAAATTTGGTTGATTTGTGGGAGAGAGTGATTCTGGGAACCATTTATTCCACCATCTTGACCAGAACCTCTTTCATTTAGCACTTTTAATATGTCATTCCACTCTCTCCCAGGCTGTAGGGTTTCTGTTCAGAAGTCTGCTGTTAGCCTGATGGGGATTCTTTTATAGGTAATTTGATGCTTTTCTCTTACTGTTTTTAGAATTTTTTTCTTTGACTTTTTGTAATTTGACTACAGTGTGTCTTAGAGAGGTACTTTCTGGATGGGATTTGTTTGGAGATCTTTGAGCTTCTTGGATCTGTAAGACTGTTTCTCTACCAATATTTGGGAAGTTTTCAGCTATAAGTTCACCTAATAGGCTTTCAATGCCTTTTCCTTTCTCTTCCCATTCCTGTATACCTATAATTTGTATGCTAATGGTTATCAGAAATATTTTGCAGGTTTTCTTCATTTTTTAAAATCCTTTTTTCTTCTTTTGGTCCAAGTGTGTTAATTCAAAAAGCCTGTCTTCTAGTTCAGAGAGTTTTTCTTCTGCTTGTTCCAGCCTGCTGTTTATGCTCTTGGTTGTATTTTTAATTTCTTTGAATGAATTCTTCAGTTCCAGGTTTCTGCTTGATTTTTTTTTAATTGCTTGTGTCTCTTTTTTGAATTTCTCATACACATCCTCAAATTTCTTTTTGACTTCATTGTGACTTCTATTTTTTTATCCATCATTTTGAGTTTTCTTAGTATTGCCCTTTGGGATTCCCGCTCAGGCAATTTGTCTATTTCCTGTTGTTTGGGGTCTAGTAATGGAGAATTGTGGTCTTCTTTTGGTGAAGTCAATCTTCCTTGTTTTTCATGCTTCTCATATCTCTGCACTGACATCTGGGTATCTGGTGTAGCCACTTCTTTTAAGTCTAGTGACTTTGTAAGGGGGAGAATCTTTCCTATACAAGGATTATATATTGTCAGTTGGGTTGGGTGTTTTCAGTTTGGATCTGGGTGAGTGTGGTACTGCAGCCTTTGTGAGACTTCTTCAGCTGTATTCAATCTTAGAGTTGTCTGTGGGTGTCATTATGGCCTAGGCAGAGGAGCCTTCACCAGTTTCTTCTTGGAGTGGATTTCTTGTTGCGGTGGGTGATCTTCTGTCAGTCAGTGGGTAGATGTATACTGTTGCAGCAGTTCCTGGTAGGTCTGTAAAGGGTCACTGTCTCAGCTGTAACGACAATGTCATGTTGTTGGCAAAATTTCAAGAGATTTTGCTGGGTGAAATATGGGTGTTACTCAACTTGGTTTGCTGACTGGCTTGTGTTTGAGTCCTGGTTTATTCAGGATGAGTTCCAGCTGCCTGTGGTTAAAATTGTATATTCCACGGGATTTCACCAAGCCAGCATCTTTGCAAGCTTCCAAAGCCTCCCTAGTGGCACACAGATCTGACTTGTGATATAACCATTTGCCATTCTCAGCTACAGGATATATTTCATCTCCAGGCTTAAGGGCCATGGGTATTGCCATGATGTAAAGATCCACATAATCTAGTTTGAGGATCTTGATCGTCCTTTCCAGGGTTGGGTGGATCATCTCTGGGTCCAGATTTGTAGCCCAGAACTTTCTGCAGTAGAAAATATCCTCCCTCTGCGTCTTTTCTTCTGCTACCTTCTCTCTGATGGCATCCCCCACTTCATGCTCATTTCTGTGGATGTAGGTCCCATCAATGCGTTAGTACCCAGTGTCAGTGGCGATCTTCACCAGTGCCACACAGGTTCCCTCAGGGTCAAGTTAGGTTCTGAGTAGGTATCAGGTCCAGTGATGGGAAGGCTGTCTCCATCGCTGAGAGGAATGGAACTGCTGCTGTTTGCAGTGCTGAGGTACATCTTGGAGAGGGAGTCTCTATATTGGGTTGTTGAGCTTGTCAAATATGAGTATTCACATTTTTCACTAAATTTGAGAAGTTCTCAGTTATTATTTCTTCAGGCATTTTTCTACTCCTTTCTCCCACTTCTCTCCTTGTGGGATTTTAATTACATATATGTTGGCAGCTTAATATTATCCCACAGGTCTCTGGGGATCTGTTCACTTTTCTACAATCTTTTTCCTCTGTGTTCTTCCAACTGTGTTATTTCTATTAATCTATCATGAAGTTTAGCAACTCTTTCTTCTCCCATCACTAATTGGCTCATGGTAAATTTAAAAATTTCAGTTGTTCTTTCTGGCTGTTTTTTACTTTACGTGGCTTCCATTTCTCTGTCAAGATTCTATATCTGTTCACACATCAATACCTCACATAAAAATTATCTTAACATCTTTGTCTTTACTTCTTTGAACACAATGATAATAATTTCTTGGATTTCTTGTTGTATACAACATCTGGACCAACTCAGAGTCACCTGCATTTTTGAAGAAGGTATTTTCAAAGTGTAGAAATCTAATTTTGCAATTATTTTTCTATCATGCGCTCTAAATATATTACTTCATTACCTTCTAGTTTTCACTGTTCCTATTGAGAAGACAGTTGTAAGTCTTCCTTTGAAGGTCATATGCCTTTTTTCTCTGGCTGCTTTTGAGTTGTTGCTTTTGTCTTTGATTCTCAACTTTATTATAATGGGTCCAGGTGTAGTTATCTTTGATTTATGCTTAACACGTTTTTGACCTTTTAACCTCTTGTTTCCTTCACCACCACCTACCATGAGGAGTTTTGGCCACAGGAACCTAAATATTCACAAAGGTTCTCTTTTGAGGTACTTAATTACAGACAAGTCTATCAGTTCAAATATTTTTCCCATCAACTCGGGGTTTGCACCCATAATTATGTGGTTCTCAGTTTTTAAAAAA
>NW_007739496.1:0-2220 GCF_000696425.1 Galeopterus variegatus | reverse complement strand
TATATATTTTAGACTTTTTGAGTATGTCTCGTGTGTCTTTTTTGCTCTTTTATACTATTATTTTTTCTCTATGTACATTAGTTTAGATATTTTCTGTTAAATTATCTCCCAATTCACTAACCTTTTGCTCTGTTGTGTTTAATAAGCTGTTGACCCATCAATTGAATTTTTATTTCAGAAATATTTTTCAATTCTGGAATGTCTATTGGGTTCCTTTAAATAGATTCAAGTTATTTGTTGATATTTTTTATCCTTTTACCTATTTTGTTTGTCTTCTTCATCTTTTTGAGTGTATTGATCACAGTTATTTTACACCATAGTTATTTTACAGACCTAGTCTGCCAACCATAATTTCTTGAACATGTGAGAGTTGCTTCTATTGTCTGATTATGTTTCTTGATTATTGGTCATATTTTGTTTCTTCAGTAAAATTTTAATTTCGCCAGACACCGTGCATAAGAGGACCATAGAGGCTTCAGTTAATGTCATTATTTATCAGAGAGAGCTCCCTTCTATCTGTCCAGCAGAAGGGGTGAGGTATTAGTAAACACAATCCAATCAGAATTTTCAGTTTTGGAAGGACATATTAGACCCTGGTCTACCCCTCTTTCTTGGTTTCAGCTTTTCTGGGCTTTTCATAAAAAGCCTTATGGGTCTCTGTTGCCTTAGTTCTGAAAAATGGTGGGACACCCGGATACACCCTCTGGAGAGTCACAGCCCAGTTCTCCAGTGTTCAGTCCCATATATAGATTAAAAATCTGGCAAATGTCTTGTGGGACGGACACCCGGATACACCCTCTGGAGAGTCACAGCCCAGTTCTCCAGTGTTCAGTCCCATATAGGTTAAAAACCTGGCATGTGTCTTTAGGGAAAACAGGTTATGTGCTTGAGTCAGGGTCTCTCAGTCTAGCAGGTTTTTTATTCATAATTACTTCAAGACTTCAGCGACATGGGAGGCTGGGCACCTCTGTCCATGAAATCCTCAGTCCCCAAGACTTCCACTTGAGACCCATCTGGATCAGCTGGCAACTGGCCTGGTTACCTAGCGGGAGCAGTGCAGCCTGGTGGACAAGGAGGCCTTCCGGTGGGTGTGTGTCCTCTTCTATGTTCTCTGTGGCCAAGACTAGCACAAGAAGGAGGGCATGAGGGTTGTACCGGATGCACTGCTGGCCAAAAAGCAGCAGCTGGACTGTGACCTTCATGTGACCCTGATTTCCATCTTCAACTGGGTGGCGATGTCCAGGTGGTAGGAGGAAACACCCACTGGGCACCAGGCCCTGGTCATCACAGTGTGGGGCAGCAACAGCATGGACCCATGCAGGACGAGGCCTGCTGGGCCTGCAAGGTGGAGTTCTAACCCTACCTCCAACCCCTCGCCCATCCCAGAATCTGCGTCTGTCCTGAGGATTCACCAGGATCAGAAATAAACCATGTGTTCTGCTAAGAAAAATGTTAATGTGTAAAACTTTAATAGAAAATGGAATAGAGATTATAAAATACTACCATTTAATTAAAAAAAATTTTTTTTAATTGTACGTATTTGTGTGTTGTTTCAATAATGCACACATAGTACAATGATTCACTTAGGGTACATAGCATATCCATCACCTAAACATTTATCTTTTCTTTGTGGTGATTATGTTCAATATCCTCTTTTTTAGCTATTTAGAAATATACAATATACTATTATTGGCTATAGTCAGCCTACAACACCAGAACTTGTCTTCCTGTAACTTTGTACCTATTAATCCGCTTTTCCCTTCCCCCTTACCCTCTTCCATTCTCAGACTCTGGTAACCACTGTTCTACTCTCTGCTTCTATGAGGACCATGTATTTTGGTTTTTTGGTTTTTCTTTTTTAGCTTCCACGCAAGAGTGAGATCATGTGGTGTTTATCTTTCTGTGCCTGGCTTATTTCACTTAACATGATGGTCTTCAGTTCCAAACATGTTGCTGCAAATGACAAGATTTCTTTTTTTATACTGAATAGTATTCCATTGTGTATATATGCCATATTTTTTTACCCATTCATCCATTGATTTATTTTACTACCATTTACTTTTCTTATGCAAATTCTTCAATATTTCAATATTTTTATTCATTTGTTTAAGCAAACATAATTCAAAATGCTAAATAATTCTGCTAGTCTTTGACTAAATCTTCTAAAGAATGAAATACAATGTGAAAACTCAAAATTGTTTAGTGAGATATATATGACCT
>NW_007739495.1:35709-36086 GCF_000696425.1 Galeopterus variegatus | reverse complement strand
GGCAGAAGATCTGGACAGACATTTGACCAAAGGGACCAATGAGTGCAGATAATCCCATGAAGATGTCCAGCATCATGAGAGTGATAGTAAGTATCTTCTGGTTTTCGTCCACGGTTCCCATCTTGGAGCTGATCATAAAGAAACCCTCTGACCTACCTTGTCTGATTGTAGGTCATAAGAGCCCCATTCCAGAAGGGGTCCCGCCCCATACTCTGGAGCAAGGATCACTGCACAGAGAGGCCGTGCTGGGTGTCCCCACCCACGCTGTTAGTGTCAGAACCTTTTTGTCCAGTCACATTTCCACACGGTCATCCGTGCTTCAGTCATGCCTACGTGATGACACTTCCATAAAAACCCAAGAGCACAGGGTTCAGGGA
>NW_007739495.1:29896-30248 GCF_000696425.1 Galeopterus variegatus | reverse complement strand
TAAAACATAAACCTTTCAGAAGAAAACACAGGAGAAAATCTTATGGTCTAGGGTCAGGTGAAACAGTCGTAGACACTGACACCCGAAGCATAACCCACTAAAAACATTCAATTAAATGGACTTCATCAAAGTTGAAAACCTTTGTTCTGTGAAGGACTCTGCTGAGAGGATGAAAGGAAGCCACAGATTAGCAAAAAATACGTGCAAATTTCATATGCAACGAAGGACTTATGTCTAAAAGGAAACTCTCAAACTCAACAGTGAGAAAACAAACAATCCAGTTAGAAAATGGGCAGAAGATCTGGACAGACATTTGACCAAAGGGACCAATGAGTGCAGATAATCCCATGAA
>NW_007739495.1:24118-25655 GCF_000696425.1 Galeopterus variegatus | reverse complement strand
TGCGTCTTCCCAGCACACTTCTACACCATGCACAGATCACACAGAAGCCCTCGAGGGAAAGGTAAAACATACTGAGACGAATGAAAACAAAAACACACCGTGAAGCCTGCACGGCGCCGCTGAAGCAGTGCGCAGAGGCAGCTGATGAGCGCTCTGTGCTCGTGTTGTGAGAGGCAGGCCTCAAAACGAAAACATAAGCTTCCACCTAGAACACGAGCCAAAGGGCAAAATAAAACCCAAAGGAAGCAGGAGAAAAGAAACAGTAACGGTAAAAGCAGAAATGAATGAAACTGGAAACAAAAAAAGTATAAAGAGAATTAATTAAACAAAAAGCTGGTTGTCTGAAAAGATTAATAAAAGTGGTAAACCTCTAGCAAGACTGATGAGAAGGTGAGAGAATCTAAATAACTAATATCAGAAATGAAAGAGGGGTGTTACCACACACCCCACAGACACTGAAGGGATCACAGGAAATGCTGTCAAACCACTCTGAGCACACACGTGACAATCTCAACACCGCGGACAGTTCCTCAAAATCTCAAGCTACCAAAACTCTTAGGTTTTATCAAACTAAGATGAGAGAGAAGATCTAAACAGTCCTGTAACTAGCAGGCATATCTTTCCATGTGGTCGCAACGAACAACTGGAAACCAAAGTTCAACTGCAACAGCTTTTATAATTGCTCCAAAAAGTTGCAATACTTGGGTATGAACCTAATAATACATGTACAGGACTTACGCACTGAAAACCAAAAAAAAACGCTAATGAAAAATAAAAGAAGATTTATTTATTATTTTTTTTAAAAAGATGACCGGAAGGGGATCTTAACCCTTGACTTGGTGTTGTCAGCACCACGCTCAGGCAGTGAGCAAACCGGCCATCCCTATATGGGATCCGAACCCGTGGCCTTGGTGTTATCAGCACCACACTCTCCCAAGTGAGCCACAGGACAGCCCAAAAATAAAAGAAGATTTAAACAAATGGAGGGACAAACTGTGTTCACACGAATTGGAAGACTGAACATAGTAAAGCTGTCATTTCCACTTAAACTGATTTACAAGTTTAATACACATATATCGAAATCCCAGCTGAGTACTTCATGAACACAGACAAGCTAATTCTAAAATTTATATAGAAAGGCAAAGGAACTAGAGTAGTCAAAAACCATTTTGAAAAATAAGAATGAAGTTGGAGGAATCACACTAAGCAACTTTAAGACTTAGTAATCAAGACCGTGTGTTAGTGGTGGGTCGACAGAGCAGAACACAGAGTCTAGGAGCACCCCCCCCCATGAGAACGCCAGCTGACGTCTTGACAAAGGTCCAAAAGCAATTCACCAGAGGAAGGTGGCATTTTCAAAAAAAAAAAGTGTTGAAACAGTTGGACAGTCATAAGCAAACAAAACAACCTTGACCTAAACCTCAGGCCTTATACAAAACTCAGCCTAAAATGAACCATGGCTCTAAGTATAAAACGTAAAACATAAACCTTTCAGAAGAAAACACAGGAGAAAATCTTATGGTCTAGGGTCAGGTGA
>NW_007739495.1:22547-23593 GCF_000696425.1 Galeopterus variegatus | reverse complement strand
TCGCTGCACAGAGAGGCCGTGCTGGGTGTCCCCACCCACGCTGTGTCAGGTCAGACCCTTTTTGTCCAGTCACATTTCCACACGGTCGTCCGCGCTTCAGTCATGCCTACGTGATGACACTTCCATAAAAACCCAAGAGCACAGGGTTCAGGGAGCTCCCAGATGTCTGAACATATGGAGGTTCCTGGAGGGTGGTGCCTGGGGGCCCGTGGGAGCTCTGCCCCCCTTCCCTATACCTCGCCCTGTGCATCTCTTCAGCTGTGTCTTTTGTAATATCCTTTATAATAAGTCTATAAACATTAAGTATGTGTTTCCCGGAGTTCTGTGAGCCGCCCTAACAAACTAATCAAACCCAAGGAGGGGGCTGTGGGAAGCCTGATTTATAGCTGGTTGGTCAGAAGTTCCAGAGGCCTGGGCTTGTGACTGCATCTGCAGTGGGGGCAGTCTTGGGGACTGAGCCCTCACCCTGTGGATCTGATGCTCTCTCCAGGTAGACAGTGTCAGAATGGAATGGGAGGACAGCCAGCTGGTGTCTGTGCAGAACTGCTTGCTTGCTGGTGGGGAGAAATCCCTGCACATTTGGTCATAGACGTTGGTCTTCTGTGTTGGTGATTGTGCTGTGAAAGCGGAGGACAAAATGATTTGTGCCTTTTCCTCGGTCAGTAAGGGAAGCCAAGTCAAAACAAAGAGGAGATGCCACCACATGCCCACGAGAACAGCTCAAAACCACACACTGGTCATGGCAGGTGCCGTGGAGGACAGAGAGAACGAGTGAATTGTTCACGCTCGTGGGAATGTGAAAAGGCGCAGCTGCTCTGGAGACAACTTGGCTGTTTCTTACCAAGCACACACCTGCCATACAACTCGGAAACTGCACCCCTGGGTATTTATCCCAGAGACATGAAAACATATGTTCACACAAAAACTGCACATGAACGCTCACAGCAGCTTCATCAGTAACAGCCCAAAGCTGAAACAACCAGACAAGCGTCTGTGGTCCCCCCACAGCCAAACACTAGCTGGCGATAGAAGGAACGGCTGACATA
>NW_007739495.1:19318-21084 GCF_000696425.1 Galeopterus variegatus | reverse complement strand
CACAGAAACCCTCTGTGCTACCTTTACGACTTTATGTGACTTTGTGAACACGACTCTACAATCCTGTGGGGATCAGCTTTTCTATGCAGGCACCAGCAGCCTGACCTCTATTTAGAGTTGGGAGTAACATTCTCAAAGACCACCATCAGAAATACTCAGGCACTTACTAAAGATGCACATCCCTGGGCCCCACCCAGAACCGAGATCAGAAGCCTACGAGAGTGGATCTGGAGTCTGTGTAGCTTCAGGTACTCCAGGTATTTTCATCATTAAGCAAGTTTGGGAAACTGGTTTAAGTAAAGAGTCTGCACTTAGAGAGGTGAACTCTGATTATGCAGGACTCTGCTTGTCTGGGTTATTCACTCCCTGCCGTGCTGGGTCAGCCAGGGGTCTGCGTGTGGAGGCTGCTTATTTTCTCACTTCTCATTCACTCTGGCTTTTGATTCAAGCGACGCTCAGTTGCTAGAGGATGAAGGGGACAGCCTGGCAGTTGTGGCAGGACAGGGCACGTAGGTACACAGCACATGGTAACATGGGTCCTGGAGGGCAGGGGCTGAGGAGGAGCCAAGGATGGTGTCCACATGTCATGGACTGAGTCATGCACCCAAATTCACAGGCTGAAGCCCAAACCCACATGTGACTGTATTTGGCGGTGGGGCCTTTAGGAGGTGATTAAGGTCAAATGAGGTCATAGGGTGGGGCCCTGATCCCACAGGACTGGTGTCCTCAAAAGAACAGGGAGAGGCCACATGAGGATGCAGGGGGAAGACGCCATCTGCAAGCCAAGGAGCAAGGCCTCAGGAGAAACCAGTCTGCCGGACCCTGATCTTGGACATCCAGACCTCAAAACAGAGAGAAGGAAATTTCTGTGTTTATGCCACCCGGCCTATGGCATTTGGTTATGGCAGCCCAAATGGAGACACCAAGGAGGCATGGGCCCCCCAGGAGATGTGCAGGGGCAGCTGGGAGTGCACCTCACACCCACAGCCACACTCCCTCTGTAATAGTGCAGGGCAAGGAGGCTGCCCCAGCAGTCAGGGGTAAGGCCCGGCCCCTCCTTCAAGCTGCTAGGACCTCAGGGGCAGCCTCTGAGGTCCAGGAGAGGCAGGCCCATGGGAACAGCACCCTGCTGAGACCAGTGGCCAGCACGGAAGGCAGGAAGGGCCTACCTCACACGTGCCCCAGGCACTTGCACAGACAAGCCTCCACCTCTCAGTGTGTCTGGAGTTAGTGGAGTGTTCATTTTACACTACTCTGGTTTAACTGTGCACGTGGTGAATATCTAACCAGACGTATCAAAGAGACACATCAAAAATCAAGTCAAAATATGCTAATCTCCACATTACAAACGTGACTCTGTTTAGATGATGAAAATAAAACATTGACCTTGTAGCTGATCCCCCTCATCAGAGCAGTGGCGGTGACTCTGCAAGTGTAACAGTTGAGAAATNTGTTGTTTGTAAGCCACCCAATTTACAGTATTTCTGTTACAGCAGCCTGAACAGACTAAGACAGTTTGGAGAAGGTGTGTGTAAGTCAGCTTCCTGGGGTGATGGGACAGTTCTGTACCCAGGTTGTGGTGGGGGTCACTTGCTGAAACTTCATGGAACTCCCGCTGCCCCCCAGAACAAGTGTGCTCCAAACGAGGTCTGTGGCTTTTAGAAGACTGTACCAATGAGAATTTTCTGGTTTGATCACTGTCCTGTGGTTATATAGACACCAGAGACAGAAGAAAGGCACACAGAAACCCTCTGTGCTACCTTTAC
>NW_007739495.1:16409-17714 GCF_000696425.1 Galeopterus variegatus | reverse complement strand
ATCCAAGAATCCAGAGAAGGGAGGACGCAGGAGAGGACGCTGGGAGGGATTGCGATGTTCACGGAGTCTGCTCCGAATGCCAGCCGAGAGGGGAACGTGATGCACAGCCTGCACCGGACCTCTAGCGGTTGCAGCTGCACGCCGCGCCTGCTCCAGGGAACGCACAGCCCCAAGAAGAGAGCTCTGCTGCCTCTTCCCACTCACAAAGGTGCTCTGTGTCCACGGACCGGGCTGCCATCCATGGTCTGGCTCGCTGCCGCTGGTGCCGACAGGAAACAGCCGCGCTGCTGGTAGCTCGACCCACAGCCACAGAGCAGCCCCTGCTCCTTGTAACTGTCAATGTCTGGCAGGCACCTCCTGCTCCAGCCCTGCAGCCCCCACCCCACGAGAGCGAGGTGTGGGTTGGGAGCACCACGCTAGGCACACATGCCAGGTTTCATCTCCTGCCCCAACGGGAGTGAAGAGACGCTGCAGGAGCAGCTGGACACATCAGCCTCCCCAGGCTCTGACCATTCGCACCCGCAAAAGGCCGTGAATGAAACACTCAGCTTCTCAGAATGGGGACAGCACATCTAAGCGGGAAAAGCGTTTTTTCTCCTCTCGCGTCTCCTGGTGAGGCCGCATGTGCCTCACATCCACGTGTCATTCGACGGCAGCAAGGCCCACCCACCAGCATCGGGAAGCTGGCCCGGCCCAGGCCCGACGCGCGTGGGGAGGGGTAAACGACTCAGATTGTCCAAAGAAACTGAAAGGGGAACGTCTGTCCCAGGGCATCGTGAACCGCCAGGGGATTCTTCTGCAGCCCTGCGAATCCAGCGAGCGGAACAGCGGATGCCACAACCAGAGGCAGCACTGACCCCACATGCTGATCATCACCATACCAGGATTTCAGTTTCCCTGCAGATCAAAACTACATTTTCAAAATTCAGAGTTTGAAAGAAAGAGCACTTCGTCATAAGGCAGGACCACAGAAAAGCCGTAGTGGGGGCGTGTACCAGACGCAGGGAGGAGGACTTCTCCTCTGTCCGAAGCTCGCTGGCCTGCCGAGGTGGCAGTGGCTGTGCGCACTCCTCCCCAGTCCCTGCCCAGTGCCCCCACCCCTACAGAGCACATTTCTTGGGGGCCACATGTCCAGCAGGATGCATGCAGGATGGTAGGAGGCCCCGGACGTCCCCACACCCGTCTGCAGTGTGGGGGATTGGCGAGAGGCAACTGAAACAGACACAGGCCCACTCTGCGCCAAGCTGCGCCAAGCTACCCCAGCCAAGGTGTGGCATCGATGGCTGAGTCAGACGTCTGCTTTGG
>NW_007739495.1:13211-14702 GCF_000696425.1 Galeopterus variegatus | reverse complement strand
ACCTGGGCAGCTTCTACCTTCCAGCTATTGTGATTAATGCTGCTATGAACAGGGGTGTACAAACATCTCTTCAATGGTTTTGGGTTTACACCCAGAAGTGGAATTGCTGCACCACATGGTAGTTATGTTTCTAATTTTCTCAAGAACCCACTGTGCTGCACCAGTTCACCCTCCCGCTGGCCACGCACAGGGTCTGTTTCTCCACATCTGCATGGCTTGTACTGAGTGACAGAGCTGTCCTCACTATGGGAGTGAGGTGGTGTCTCTATGGGTCAGGTCTGCATCTCTCTCATGATTAGCGATGCTGAGCATCTTTTCATGTACTTATTGGCCATTTGTGTGTCTTTTGGAAAAACGTCCATTCGAATCTTTTACTATTAAAGAAAATTGGTTGTTTGGTTTTTTTGTTGAGTTGTAGAAGGTCTTTATATATTGCGGATGTTAATCAAATGTACAATTTGCAAATATTTTCTCCCATTCTGTAGGCTGCCTTTTCACTGCTGATTGTGTTCTTTAATGCATAGTTTTTAATTTTGATGTAATTCAATTTATCTACTTTTTCTTTTGTTGTCTATACTTTTGGTGTCATATCCAAGAAATCGCTGTTGAATCCAATGTCATGAAGTTTTNCAGACGTCTGCTTTGGGGGATTCACCATGGGGAGCTGTGTGACTGCTGGCCACCGAGACAGCGGCCACATATCTGTTCTCAGGCCGTCCAGGGGCTCCTACTCTGTGTAGCCTTCAGAGCCCAGGGGGACAAGGCCAACTCAGCCCCAAAGGGACCCCCAGACGGGGGCCTCTGCCTGCCCTTCTCTCAGGCCACCCACCCAGGGCAGGTGGTCTCCTCCTGATTTCAGTCCATGCCTCTCCTCTAGCTCCAACCCAGCCCCTGCCCGCGTGGGAGGCGGCTCCACCCAGACCTGCACCCAGCCCTTCGTGTTAGCTCCCCCAGACCCGGCCAGGAGCTTGGGGACTTTCCTTGACATTGCCTAGCCCTTCCTGTGCCTCTGACCTGCCTCATGCCTTCAGGGGGCTGCACTGCCCTCCCTGCTCTGTCTGACCTGCTCACCAGCCACCAGTTGGGCTTCTCTGACACCCCGTCCCTTCCCTCAGTGGTACCTGAGTTAGGAAAGGTAGGAGGTGATCAAACAGTTGCTAAAAGAAGGACACATCCTACAGATCTCAGCACAAGCATCACTTTCTCAGGGAGGCCTTGAACGACTCCAGATCAGTCTTGTCTCTGCAAGCCCTAAGCAGCCCATGTCCGAGCACAACTCCTGCTCTTGCACCTGCCTGAGGCTGCTTGTGCCTCCATGAAGCAGGACCTACACACACTTACGAATGTTCTTGTGGCAGCCCAGAGCAGCTCCACAAGACACCCAGTCAGTGTGTGCCAGACTCCGAGAACAGGGGGCCAACCGGCCAGCGGCCACTCACACAGAAAGGTGGACACAGACCAAGGCTTCCTGTGACTGCTCATTCCATGCCA
>NW_007739495.1:6994-11846 GCF_000696425.1 Galeopterus variegatus | reverse complement strand
TGTAGCTGTATCCCTCTATATTTTCTTTTAAGGGTTTTTTAGTTTTAGCTATTACATTAGGTCTTTGATCTATTTTGAGTTAATTTTTGCATCTGGTGTAAGGGTTCAACTTTATTCTCCTGCATGTGGTCAGCAGGCTTTTTTTTTTTGAAGAAAATGATGACCTAGTTTCAAAATTCATATGGAAATGCAAAGGACTTAGAATAGCCAAAAGAGCTCTGATGAAGATGAACACACTGGGAGGGATACAGCTACACTACTTCAAGAATTAGTACGAGATCGATGGGGAAAACACAGAGTCTGGAGAACCGACAGACACAGGCAGCTGCCGTGTGCAGGATCAGAAGCAACACAGTCATACTAGTTCGTTTCTGTTGCTTATACAAAATACTTGATACTTGGTGATTTATAAAGAGAACAAAAATATATTGCTTACAGATTTGGAGGCTGGGAAGTCCAAAGTCCAGGGAACACATGTGGTGAGGGTCCTGGTGGTGACGACAGTGATGGCAGAGCATCACATTGCAAAAACGGTGGAGCAGGGAGACTCTTCATGTGCTCTCCTTTTAAAGCTCTCAGAACCACACGTCTGACCCTATTATTAATCCATTCACTACTGCAGGGTCCTACAATCTACTCACCTCTTCAAGGTCCCACCTTTCAATTACCATAATAGGATTTCCTACCCACCCTCAACAGTTACAGTGGGGATTAAGTTTTGGGGGGATGTTCAACCCAAGGCAGTGGTGGAGAAAGGATGGCCCTCCTGCACATGATGCAGAGCCACCGGACACCCATGCGCAAGCCAGGATATCTGAGCCATACCGGCCATGGACTGAATTGTGTCCCCCTGAAATTCATATGTTGAAGCCCTAACCCCCAACTTGACAGTGTATGGAGATAGGGCCTTTGGGAGGAGATAGGGCCTAGATGTAGACAAGGTCGTGAGGGTGGGGCTGTTAGGAAGGGATTGGTGTCTTTATAAGAAGAGACACCAGAGAGCTTGCTGCCCACCACCTGCCAGGTGAGGACACAGCTTGAGGTGGCCATCTGCAAGCCAGGAAGAGGCCCCCAGAAAGCAAACCCTACCAGAACTTGATCTCAGATTTCCAGCTTCCAGAACTGTGAGAAAATGAATTTGCTGTTCAAGCCACCTAGTCTATGGTATTTTGTTATGGCAGCTGGGGCCGATTAAGACAGTAACTCGGACCATATACCAAAATTAACTAGAAAATGGATCATAGACCTACATGTAAAACACACAACTACACAGTTTTTAGAAAAAAACATGGGAGGGGCTGGCCCGGTGGCACACTGGAGAGTGCGCTGCTTGGGAGTGTGACGGTGCTCCCGCCGAGGGTTCGGATCCCATGTGGAGACCGGTTCCCGCTCACTGGCTGAGCGCGGTGCGGGTGCAACACCGAGGGTTGCGATGCCGTTACCAGTCCCTGGTACAGGTACGACACCGAGGGTTGCGATCCCGTTACCGGTCAGTAAAAAAGAAAAAAAAGAAAAAAAAAAGAAAAAGAAAAAAATGGGAGAAAACCTTAATGAACTTGATTAGCCAAATGTTTCTTAGATATGACACAAAAAGCACAGTCCATAAAAGGAAAACTGATCAATTTGAATTCAAATTTTAAACTTCTGTTCTTTGAAAGTTAGTGTCAAAAGAATGAAAAGACAGCCACAGACTCAGAAAAAGCATCTGCATTGTCCAAAAGGCCACAGGCACACGTGTGACAAAGACAAGCACGGCCAACGGGAGGTACCTGGGTCAGAAGCTGATCGGACTCCAGCTGGTTGATCCAACGCGTGTATCGCTCGGTGGAGTTTGGGGGCTCTCTCGTCACTCGGCACCCTATGATCTGTGAAGAACCACAAGGAGGGCTTAAGAGACACACCTGTCACGTAAGCAGCAAGTCCAGACAGGAAACTAACCGACACTCGCGGAAGGCAGGTCAAGCTAGGCAAGACGCATGGAGGAAGGGGAAGGACACCTGTTCCAGCTCAAGGACAGGTGGGGCTCTGGTGACAGACTCTACCCTGGACAGTCCTGAGTAGTGCACGTCACCACCGTGAACAGCTAAAGCTGCGCTCGCTGGATTAAGAACATGTCACAGATAACATTTCCTCCTTCTACATACTCACGTTAAAATGAGCCACGTGCAAGGTCGAAGTGTCCGATTGTTTCCAGTAACTTACTTCTCGAACAATAACTCAATGTGAGAAAACCACCACCACAGCCTCGACTCAGCCCGTGAATAAACAAGCATTGGCGCCGCAAACTGGCTTCCTCCAGCCCCCAGTCCCCCCACGTCCAGGCCCAGACCCCCTCGCTGCTGAGGCCACGGCAGCACCGGCCCCCGCTCAGCTCCTTCTCCTCACCAGCAGACGGCACTCCCATCTCAGACAATGCCCTGCTGCTGGCTGCGAAGCCTCTTCCCACTTCCCTCCGACTGTGGGCTCACCCGACTCTTCCGACCACCCTTCTGCCCTCAGTCCTGGCCTCCACTTCCTCCTGGCTGTGGACATGATCCGCTCCCTTTCCCTGTCCAAGCATCTCACCTCTGACCCTAGCACTAACCACCAGCCCCCCATGGCACCTCTCAATCTGGATAACCACTTGCGCTTTTTGCTGAAGGCTCCACCTGCAGTACAGCTAAACATCTCTCAGATCCTCAGACAGTGTCTCCAGACAGCGTCCAGACAGTCACAGGCCTGGATGGAAGCTGGCCCCTGTGCAGACATCAGGGGTCACCCTCAGGCCCAGCATGCCCAGACTTCAAAGGCAGAGGCCTGGCTGGTCACGGGGGGGAGCACCTCACAGTGGGAGGAGCCGAGCATCTCCCCCTCTGGTTGGGTAAAAGGTACCTGGGGGGTCCACAGGTAGTACGACCCTCCCCTCTGTGAGGGCCCAGGGCTAACCGGACCCCGCTGAGTGGATGTTCTTACAGGTACAGCCCAGGCCGCAAGTCCGAGCCTTGATGAGGGGGCAGATGCGGACATCAGATCCCACGGCTGTGCTTTTCCCACCTCTCTGACCAACGAGGAAACAAGGGTGAAAATTTAAGAGTGGTCAGTAAAAGCAGCATCAGCCAACAAATCTCCTCACACAGAAGCGATCAAAAGCTACACCAGGGCACTCGAGTTTCTCAAGCTGCGCTCTAACATGTGCACACAGTGGTTAGTTCACACTGGTGCCGTTTTAGCAACAGAGGTTGGGGAGGTTCTACCTGCATTGTTGTTGTCATTGTTGCAGCTGTTGTTTTACATAAACTCTTCATTTTGAGAAAATTGTGCAGTCATGTGTCACTGTCAGAAATAACAGTTCTCCAGGATCTCATGAACCACAGGTCAGTGTCACACTGGGAAAGGGACACTGGTAGAATCTAGAGAGCAGCCCTTCCCTTGAGGACCCCATGGTGCTGTCCACAGCCACATGCACCCCTTCTTGACCAGGAGCCACTGATCTGTTACTCCAGCACTGAGATTCTGTCCTCAAGAGCGTGGCACACATGGGGACAAGCAGTCTGTTGAATTTGCTTCTGTTCTGCACCATAATTCCCTGGAGGATCATCCAGGCTTCTACACGTAACAGTAAATTGTTCCTTTTTTGATGTTGTTGAAAAATATTCCATCATACGGATGTCCCACAGTTTAACCATTTACCCAGGGGTGGGTGGGGGGAGTATCTGTGTTGTTTCCAGTCTGGGGCGACTACTGCTAATCTGCTACGAACATTCATGTGCTGGAATTTGTGTGAACATCCGTTTTCATTCCACTGGGATTAAGTGCCCAGGAGTGAGATTGCTGGATCTTAGGATGGGTATATATTCGTTTTCTGAGAAACCTCCAAAACCATCTCCCAGAGTGACAGCCCTGCTCTGCACTCCCAGCAGCACCTGTAGCCATAAGGTGTTTCCCTTCAGCCATTCAGATGCATGTTTGGTTTCAGTTCGTTCCCTGATTGCTAATGACAAAAAATCTTTCATGCGGTTGTTTTCCATCTGCATACCCTCTTCAGTAAAATGTCTTTTCATATCTTTGGTCCATTTTCTAACTAGAATAAAACATGCTTGGCCATAGGTGTACAATTCTTTCTACATATTGCTGAATTCTGTTATGAACCTTTTATACATCTCTCCTAACATGCTTAATGGAAACAGCGTGATTTAGAATAGTGTGGATTAGCTCTTGAGCCACCGCCCCGCTCAGTGACAGTCTCCTGCATCTGATCTGACCAAGCCATCTTCCCACACTGTCCAGTGCATCTGTTTCTAGTCTTGTCTATACTGGCTTGCACTTGATGAACAGAAACGATTTTAAGAAAGGAAAAGGTTGATCGAAAGCCATGAGGTAGAAATCCTCTGTTTCAAAAGGTATCCCAGACATGAAGATAAAGAGGCTTCACCTCTACGCACAAACACCAAGACCCTGAGACCCATGATTACAGGGCCAGGAGCAGCTGCCGGGGGCTGACAGATGCCTAAGTGCATGCTGGCCCACTCGTGAGAGCCGCGTCTCCAGTGTGAGTGCCTGAGACCCTCCCCAAACCTCCTGCCACAGTTTCAAAGCTTCTGATGAAAGCTGGAACTACACTGGGGAGGTCTCAGCAACAGAGAGGCTCAGGCGAAACTGGAGCTCCTGGGCTGGCAACCCCATGACTGTCATCATCACAAGTGTGGTCTACAGATGGAGAACAGGAAGAGTCTGTTTGTCCACATTTCTTTAAAGCTGTTCCTTCTGAGGCAGATGCCTTCAGTGCAACACCAGTCTCCCCCGTGCTGTCCTCCACATCTCTGTGGAGCTGAGGGACATGGATTCCAGAGACCAGCCCTCCATCCTCAGGCTC
>NW_007739495.1:3521-5994 GCF_000696425.1 Galeopterus variegatus | reverse complement strand
TCCTTCTGAGGCAGATGCCTTCAGTGCAACACCAGTCTCCCCCGTGCTGTCCTCCACATCTCTGTGGAGCTGAGGGACATGGATTCCAGAGACCAGCCCTCCATCCTCAGGCTCCACAGGGTCACCACGGCCCGTGCTGGTGGCATGCTCCTGCGTACACAGTGGTGTGGGGGGATGCACACCGTGCAGTCCACCCTGCGCGAGACCTCAGACTCAGGGCAAACCTGTGTGGGCACGGAACCCGGCACACAGGGTGCTCGGTAATGTGTGCTGAGCGAGGGGGAGGGACGCAGGAAGCAGGAGACTGACAACTCCTTCCAAGTTCCCAGAAGCAGCAGGCACGATCTCAAGGCTCTCAAGAAGTTTTGTTGCTAATTCACGGGAAACCATGGATTGCTAAAAAAACAGGACCTGAGAACGGGTGTTCATTCCCAAAAAGGCACTCTGCAGGAAAAGACTTGAGAACTCAGGCTGAAAATTAACTGAACGAAAAGTGACTAGTTGTGGGAGTCAGCTGCTGGCACGGGCATGCAAGGCAGAGCAGCCATGTGCCTGGGCTGGTACGCTGGCCCTTTGCCCCAGGACTTCCTCGGACAAGGCAACATCACCAGACCCGGAGCCGATGCCATCGAGAGACGGCCCTTACTCTGCCCTCCCAGACCTCCCCAAGGGCCACCATGTAAGAAAGGGATGAGGAGAGGAGTGCGGGGGAAAGTAGGGGACAAAAGGCTTCTCACTCCAGGACACAGCTTGCACATGACTAAGGTTAGTGCTAGCTCCAGACATACATACGTGTGACACACATAATGTCCTCTCTAGCCCAAGCAAACACACATGCCATGCATGCCTATACGTAACATGCATATATGTAACATGATACAGCTCATGCATGCAAATACACAACACACGTAGACACACTATAGAGGGTGTCTGGTTAACAGTGTTGAAGGCCCAGGCCCTGCCCTTCAGAGAAACTGAGTCAGAGGATTAGGAATTAGAGAAAGGCAGGGGCCGAGTACGCTGCTGCTGCCCCTGCAGCTGGCACATCAGGACGACGATGGGCAGAGGCCCGGAGACAAGCAGTGCCCACAACACACAGGGAAGTGGCGGATGCTGATGGGCTGCTTCTCTTTTTTTCATTTTGAAATGAGAGCAAAATCAATGGATTTGTGGAATGCAAAAATAAACATGGAAAATATCCAAAAGACTATTTTTAGAACAGAGCGATTAAACAGAAACAACGTCCACTATGTGCAAGAAACACTCCCTGAAGCCACACGCGCTGCTCAGAGCCGGCAGGAGGCGTGTGACTTTTTTCCAGCTTTACTGAGATACAATTTACATGCCATAAAATCCACCCACTGAAGTTTACAGTTCAACAATTCTGAGTAAATGTACTGAGTTCTGCAACATCACGACGATCAGGTCTTGTACCGTTCCCATCACCCCAAAAGTTCCCTCAAGCCGTGTGGCTGTCTCCCACCCCCAGCCCCAATGCACCCTGTCCCTATGCACTTGCCTTTTCTGGATATTACGTATGCACAGAACCGTGCGCTGTCCAGGCTTTCTCGCCTGACTTCTTTCACTCAGCACAGTGTCTGACATCTGTGTACAGCACCCATCAGCATTTTGTTCCTTGTCACGGCTGAATGGTGTCCACAGTGTGGACACACCACATTTTCCACCGCTTGAGAAACAGTCAGATTCTTCTGCCTTTGGCCATCATGAGGGATGGTGCCACGAGGATATGTCTGTGCGCGTGAGTGCTTTCGTTTCTCTCGAGGGTTTCTGGAGAGTGGGCTGTGCATATGGAGGTTTGCTTCAGGTCCACAGGGACTGCCACGCGGCCTTGCCAGGGGCCGTGCAGGAGGCTCCTTCCGTCCACAGCTGCACAGTTGGCATCACTGGCCTGTTTATCGTAAGCACTCCAGTGGTGTGTAGCTGCAGTGCACTGAGGTTTTAGGGTGCGTTCCCCGATGACTAATGACATGAGGCACATTTGTGTGTTTTCAGTGCTTTTCACTTTGGTGAAATGTCCATTCAAGCCTTTTTCCTGATTTTTTTAGCAGATGTTTCTCTTCTTATTGAATTGTAAAAGTTCCTTACACAGTGTAGTTACCATTCCTTTATTGTTTATATGATTTACAAGTATCCTAGTTGTTTCACATTCTTAATGGTGTCTTTGGAATTGCGAAAGTTTAAATTTAATGACGTCCAACTTATTTTTTCCTTCGTGGCTTCTGCTTTAGTATCTTAACTAAAAACTTTTTGACTAATCCAAAATCACTAAGATGTTTCTCCTGTTTTCTTCTAGAAGTTTGCTCAAGATTTAAAAGTGAAAAAGTCCAGGGAGCAAGAAGACCGAGTCTTCACAGAGAGAGTTTTGCAGATTTTATTTAAACAGAGCATCCAAGAGTCTCGTGTATGTAAATTAACACACAGCTTCTTGCGGGGGCAGGAATCCACGCAGGGA
>NW_007739495.1:0-1885 GCF_000696425.1 Galeopterus variegatus | reverse complement strand
CGTCAGCAAGGTCCACACTTCTCCTGGGGGGTGACCTAGTCTTGGCACCCCTTCCTTCTTCCGGCTCCATCCCAATTGGCCTTTCTATTCCAGAAGCCACATATCCCACAGTTTCCCACCCAGCACCTCTGCCCAGGGGACCCCTGTGGGAAAGGCTCCCCTTCTTGATCATTCTCAAGACCACCCCCCAGAGCAAACATGCTTCCCTGACTCCATGCAGCTCCTGTTCCAGAACTGATCTCTGCTCTGAATGTTCTAGAAATGAGCAACTTAACAGGAATAAATATACCTGAAGCTGCCTAATGATGCCCAAAATGTAAAATTCCAGAAATTCTGAAGTGACTTATGTGAAACTGCACAATTTAAGAAAGCTGCCATCAACGGTCTTTCCGTCCTAATTAAACGGTTTTTTTGTAAATGGCCTTTAAAAAAATAATGGCCACGTACAAGCATACACTCAGCATTCATTTCATTCCTTCAGAACAAAATGTACGATATAATTGACAAAGCCACCAACCAGCAACTGCAAATTAAGATTTTTGTGGGTCATGATTTAAGAAAAAAAACCCAGCCACACAATAACAACGTTTCTACAGCTGACTTTGTTTTGGTGCAACAAGACTGTCATGACATCCTCAGCACAGGAGAAACAGCACAAATGCGCCATCCACCTCTGAGGCTGGCAGAGAAACGTGCCACCAGGGAGCAGCAAGGCTTCTCTGCTGGATGGCGGCAAACAAATCCAGAGGATTTAATGAGAAGGTGAGCAAGAAAGTTATAACCTAGAACTTAAAATAAACTATAAAAATGCAAATCAAGATTTTTAATTAAGATTAAGACAAACTGACACACCTTGTATTTTTCCAAATTCCTGGGTATCCCTAGATATCACCGTTCACTTGAGCCCATGCCAAGAAGAATTGCCAAAGTAACTTCATAATGAAGCTGGTCTGTTTGACTCTTTTCAGCACGAAAATGAAAGATATAGAAATGAAAACAAATCTAAAAGTATCTCATTCCCTAACATGTCAACGCTGATTACAAAATTCTTTAGAAGTTTCCAACATATGATACACTTTAAATACCTGAACACTGTCATTTCTAGCTGTGTAAAAATCATTCTGAAAGACATGGCACCTTACATACAGACAACTAGCCCCAATTACACAAATGCACGCCTTCCACCTCACAAGGCCCAGGACAGGGTCTGCATGACTTAAATTTTACAGAGTTACATGGTTGTAAGAACAGGCAAAGACAAAGACAACTATTTCAAGCAAGGAACGTGGCAGTCGAGCACCATTTAGTTTCTGTCATTGCGTAACCCCTTCTTCTCTCACTTCCATATTCAACATTGCATCCATCAGAGCCAATGACAGAAGGTTCTGGAAATCCTAGTCTCTGCATTTCCTTTACACAAACAGTAAACAGAAATCCATCCAGAAGGACTTTTTTCCATCTTTCCCCTCTCCCCAACAAAGGAACCAGATCAAAAAATACAGCTTGTACATCAAATCTCTCTTCCCGCGATGGAGAAACCCGGCAACGCCTTTAGACGCTGGGGTGGACAGAAAACCCTTCTGTGACCTAGTGATGCCCTAGGTGCCGGTGCTCCGGCATTTCCACAACACCAGAACTGTCCTGGCCAGCAGGGTAAGAAATGAAACATTCCATGCCTGCAAACTTCCAGCAAGCAGCTCCCAGAGCCTTTGGTAATGACTACTATGAGCAGCACGTCTGTGGCTCCCAACTTTGCTGGCCTGTGGCCCTTTCAGCAACCTGTGCAGAAAATGTGCCGCACGTAACCCTGGGCCACCAAGCCCCGGAAGCCCTCTGCTGCCAGGAAGACTCCTGGGCTTCGTTTCCTGTCCAGATGGTGCACCAG
>NW_007739494.1:34404-36092 GCF_000696425.1 Galeopterus variegatus | reverse complement strand
TCTTCTCTCATCTCCATTCTCAGACAGGGAATTTATGTTTAAAAGCTCTGTTGAATAGCAATGTAATTCAGGGCCAGGTAGTTGTTTGTGCCTGAAAACAGAAAAGAAGGTCAACGGCAAATTTGGAAAGGATGAAGATATTGTTTTTTCCTCTAATTTTATGGAAAGATAAAACAAGTTTCTGATGGATAGAACATTTATAGGGGAAAATGACTAGTCTTCAACATCAGAGGTTTCCCATAGGAAGAAGATGTAGGAAAGGTACAGTTGGTAAATGACTAATAAGGGATATCTGTGGGAACGGGTGTATAACTACCTCAAGTTAGAGGACATTTGAGAGTGTACAGCTTGGCCAGTATAGCTTTAAAGGGCAAATGAGCTTAGGAACTGAAAAAAGGCATGCTTTTCATTTTCTTCTGATACATTGAGTAATATTTGTAGAGCATTCAGTAATGTTACGAGGCTCTATCCTCAAATTCACATTAAAAATCAAAAGTTTTTATTTATTTTTCAAAGTTTAAACTTTTTACCAAAATATTCTTTCTNGGGGGGGGAGAGAGAGAGAGAGAGAGAGAGAGAGAGAGAGAGAGAGAGAGAGAAATGACCACAACAATTCATTGAACTTTCAGAAGGAGAGAATAAACCTAAGGTTACTGGAGATGGGAGGAGGGAGGGAAGGGGTTTGGGGAGGGACTGGTCAGGTAAAAGGCATAAAGAAAAGTCATGATTTGTAATAAGGAATGTGTTAATAATAATAAGAACAAATTATTTTTTAAAAGAGCCTTGTTGAAACTCAAATCTTCCATATTTTAACTTCTCAGAGTTGGCTTGATGAATGAATACCCTCTGATGTATTAATACAAAAAAGGTGGAAAAATAGCCCTCTTTTATTTGGCCTTCTGGGAATACTTCTGCTTAATAAAATGGATCTCTAATAGTAAGAGTGCAAACAAGGTAAAGAAAAGTAGCCAGCACCACTTTTGAGTTGAGTGGGGAGTAGTGGTAGGGTACTGTCGAATAGGGCTTGTTAACCCCTTTCAAATTATGCCGTCTATTTGGACACTTTACATCACTTCCACATTAGACTTACTCTCTGGGGATGGAATCACATTTCACATCAAATGACTTTTAAAAAGAAAAGGTATTTGTGGAAGATAGGAGGCTATAAGAGTAGAGGACCACATCTGTCCACCAAGGCATCAACACCAATTTTCTAGAATTCCATTTGGAACTTGTAAAAATCTTTTCCTCCCTCTTTGTTAAAGTACTCCCTGGTTAAAGGAATTAATAGCCATGTATGAGTCGAAGTTCCATTTGATTAATATTTATTATGTAGCTTCTATATTCCATCTTCAAAAAGGCCTTTAGATAGAGAAGCCAATTACTACTGTATCTATTTTTTGAAAAAACCCATATTATGCCCTATTAAGTAAATAAGATTTAAGTAGCCTTAAGTATAAATAAACAGAACATCCTTCCTAAATAAATATCCTATGTACAAGGTATTCATGATGACTATTGAGCCTTAGTTTCTCTTTGGTCTTTGATTTGAAAAATGCATCACTTTTTAAGAAAGAGAATTCCAGAAAATACAAAAGGCTGACCCATATAGAGAGAGAAGTGGTAATCTTCTCTCATCTCCATTCTCAGACAGGGAATTTATGTTTAAAAGCTCTGTTGAATAGCAA
>NW_007739494.1:31182-33265 GCF_000696425.1 Galeopterus variegatus | reverse complement strand
AAAAATCAAAAGTTTTTATTTATTTTTCAAAGTTTAAACTTTTTACCAAAATATTCTTTCTCAGTGGTTAGCTCTGTGATGTACAGGAAAATGAAATTTGCTAGGATCCTTAGTTGAACTCTAGACAAAGATAAACGGGATTCTGACATCTCTCCTTGTCAGCTGCCCTGAAGATAAATTAGTCAGGATTCCTTATGATAAGGGCCTCTTTAATAGGAATTACATGTGTGTATTGTTTGTTCATGAGAGTGTAATTCACAGTGCAGTATGTTGGAAACTGAACGGGAGTCAGACCAATCTCGGTTCAAATACAAATTCAATAAGTTACTAATCATATAACCTTCATAAATTGCCATAAGAGACACATTTGGGCTATTTCCATTCCATTTTGCCTTGGTAAACTAAGAATAACTGCATGATTTCCTTCTCTATGACACTAGTTGCTCTTCTTCAATTTGCTTGAGCCAATGTTTAGGCAACATCTTGCCTTGAGAAACTGAAGTCAGCAAATTAGTTCAGTTACTGTTCAGTATAAATGTCTGGGTAAGTTCTACTATGTCAATTTCACAATTTATCAGAAAACCCAAAGGGATTAGCCAGAATTGCTCCTGAATACATTGTATTGCTTCCAAAACTCAGAGTCACTGAGTTTATTTCTTTAGAAAGCAATTCTCACCAATGGGTAAAGAGAAGAAAGAAGATTTATTTACATATAAATAACTTCTCTCTTTACTAACAATATCGTATGTTTACAATACCCTTTAGTAGAATCCATATTCTTCATCACACCATTCTTTATGCTTACAGAAATCTGACTAGGTTATACCGCAGTATTCTTGGTTCTTTTCTACTTTCATTAGCTTTGTATATTTAAAGATTTCTGAATAACACATCAAGGAACAAATATATATTAAATAAAAATACTAAAACAATATAAAATAAATATTTTTTCAGTGACACTATTTTATGCATCATGTATAATATGCATATTTTGTGTTATGGCTAAAATGCAAAAGAGAGAGAATGTTATAAAATTATGACTGAAAATATAAATTTTTATGTGTGAACCTATTGCCTACAGGCCATAGGTTTTTTTTCAAACAACAAACACAAATAAGAACTCAAAACCATATAAGAAGTTGCAAAGTTCCATAAAGCACAGATTAAAAAACAATTAACATTCATTTGGCCTCCATTTATATTTAATAACTCATGTATGTGTGTTTATGAGCCTGAGAAGGGAAATCCAGTTAACCATAGAATTTCTTGTTCAAGATAAATTACGTTACTCTTTTGGATTGTCATTTGTAATACATTAACTTCTATAATTTCTATTCAGAGTAGGACATAAAATATATTTCTAATTATTCCCCTTTCAATTTTATCAGAAGAACCATCAATAGACAATACAATAAAAAGGTTAATAGTATTTTGACCTGAAGATAATATAAACCTTTTAATGGCCCACTCTTTAGGATTTAAATTGACTACCAAAAGTTTCCTTTTCTATACCTTAAATAGCAAGACCTATGCAGGTTAAAATAACACAGTCATCCAATTATGTCAATACATATGTCAAAAAGTCTTCAAGGAGGATTATAGATCATACCATACATATGGAGCCATTGTGGTAACAAGAATACTCTTACATGTAATTTGAAGCCTGAAAAAAATTGTAAGTACTATTAGGAAAGGCTCTGATTTTTCAATTGTCTTTAATCTAAAATATATTGTACCCTGAGCTGACGATATCCTTCCATATATCGGTTTAGTCATTCATTCATCCATCCATCCATCTTTCCATTCATCTCTCTATACGACAATTAGCTATTGAGTGGTTACTGTATATTGGGAAATGAACTAAGGACTAGCATTTCAAAGATAAGTAAAATAAATCCTTAATTTTAAGTAGCTTAGGATTCATGAAAAAAAGGCAGACATGCTGACACCTAAGTACAGCAGTTAATATTAGATGCAGAGGTTCAAGTCATACCTGTGTACCTTACCAGCAATTGACTCTGTGAAAGTTATGTGACCTTACTGTGCCTCAATTTCCTCATTTGTAGTGCTATAAAGAAGTATG
>NW_007739494.1:29687-30892 GCF_000696425.1 Galeopterus variegatus | reverse complement strand
GAAAGTTATGTGACCTTACTGTGCCTCAATTTCCTCATTTGTAGTGCTATAAAGAAGTATGCTTTCCTTGATAAAGACTTTGGATAGAGCACATAAATTTACCTAGTTGATTGGGGTTGGAGTTGGAAGAAATGAGAAAGAATGTGACTATAATTGATATATTAAATGGATTTTGAAGTAAATGGTAGCTATAGGGGATGGGAAACTACAGGAACAGAGGATCTAATGTGCAAAACGAGGCATGAGAAAGCAAGGATAATTTAGACAAAGGCTGTTTGAAATGGCTGAACTACAGGGTACATTTTAGCGGTGGGAGGTGAGGGTGGCTGGATCGTGAAGGAGCTCGCTAACACACCAAGGCATTTGGACTTGAGCTTACATGCCAGCATTTCTCAGATGTGGGTAACAGATGGATGCCTTTAAAGGAAAATAACTCTTATGACTTCCATTACTCACTTCAATTATTTCTATCATATTCTTACATACATATGTACGTAGAGAAAACAAAGTACACATTCCTTATATAAAAATGTCTTACATAACCAAAACAACAAGTTAAAAACAAATAGAATTATAAAACTATTACAATTCAAAGTTGGAAGGGTGCTACTTTTCATTTTAATTCAACTGTCCTGAACTGAACTTGGTCTTGACTGCTTTGGTACAGGTTTTTGACTTTGGCATGCCCATGCTAACACTAATGTACACCCTGTTATGGCTGAATTTTCTCACCATGTCTCTCTGTTTAAGATATATGGAAACCTTTATTTGTTTATACACCATGCTGAATTGACATTTGGGTTTAAGACATTAAGTTCCCATATGATTTTTTTTTTTTTAAATTTAGCCATAACAATGAAGTGTTGCTGATTGCTAATGACAGCAATGCAGATACTAAAATCTTGTAACAATGCTATGCCATCTTTATCATGCAGAATATGTTATATTTATGTTCTGGATTATCATTTAAAAATGCACAATTTGTAAATGTATAAAGAAGTTCAGAACCCCTGAGACCAAGGCCATAGAAATATCTTTGAGAAATACCACCAGAGACAACAAAGCGGGCACTGAAGGGCTGGAAGTAAGGGAGAAAATATAGATGAGTTTTCTTTTGGAAAGCTCAGTCTGTGAACAGTTAGAGAACTTAAAACAGTCTAGCCAAAAATTGAAAAATTCATAGCAGCCAGGGAATAGGGCGGAAA
>NW_007739494.1:27825-29322 GCF_000696425.1 Galeopterus variegatus | reverse complement strand
GAACCCCTGAGACCAAGGCCATAGAAATATCTTTGAGAAATACCACCAGAGACAACAAAGCAGGCACTGAAGGGCTGGAAGTAAGGGAGAAAATATAGATGAGTTTTCTTTTGGAAAGCTCAGTCTGTGAACAGTTAGACAACTTAAAACAGTCTAGCCAAAAATTGAAAAATTCATAGCAGCCAGGGAATAGGGCGGAAAAGACAGATTTGAGTGTGAGATAGGGGTATAATTGACAGAACTTGGTCTCAGATTGGATGTGGGAGGTAAGGGAAATTGAAAATTTAAGATGATTCTCATATTTCCAGCATGGTTGCCTGGGTAGTAGTGGATGCCATTGGCAAATGAAGAGAATATTAGAGACAGAGTAGGCTGTGGGTGTAAAACAGTGCGGTTGGCTTTGGATGCATTCCATCAGAAATACGAGCCTGGAGCTTAGGGGAAGAAACCAGACTGTGGGTAGAGGTTTGGTCATCAACGGCATACCCATGTTCATTGTGGCTTTGGACTTTTATGAGATTCCTACAGTGAGAGCATCAGGAGTTAGAAGAAAGCCAAAGATGCCTTCCTGGGGGACAATAACATTTTGGGATGGGCAGATGGAAGAAGAGCTCCAAAAGGAGACTGTTGAGTGGATCCAGGAGAGCAGCGTGTCATTGAGAGCTGCTATGTCTTTCCTGAACTACTTCAGCAGACTCATGTATTACTATTGTCCTTTGAGTATTAGAGTCCTCAAATCCATCTCCATCTCTGATGCCATAGTGAACATTTTAAGCCAAAACTGTTCATTCTCTTTTGTAATCTAAAATGTTTAGTGGATATTCACTTTCTACTTGATGTTTAACTTGTGATCCTCTACAAATGTCATATTTTCTGTCATGTATATGTTGAATAACAGATTAACTTGGGATAGGCTGGTATGTTTGCAATGATAGATCCTCCTAACAAGAGCATGTTTCCTTCCTTTTTCACGTTTTTCATTTCTGAGCATTCCAAGGCTCAGCCCTAAACCCTGTTCTTGATTAACATTCTCTCCTATGTACAGGTATGTATGTGTGAGTACACACATATATACATATACACACACACGAGGGATCTTCAAAAGTTCATGGAAAGATTCGTATTATCTTTTAATTACATTTTTCCACAAACTTTTTGAAGTACCCTCCAAACATACATATAAAATAAAGAATTTGTCCACAATTATGGAGGCCTTGAAGTCCCAAGACCTGCAGTTGGAAATGTAAGCTGGAATCTTGGGAGAACCAATGGTACAAGTTCCAGTTTGAGTCTGAGTCCAAAGTTAGGAGAAGACCAATCTCCCAGACATCATTGGATGACCTGTTCTCACTGTGGTCCAGCCACATTGTCCTTCTTTCTATCCTGCAGTGAGCTGACTTTCTATAGCTCACTGAAAGCCCTTTGCTGTCCTATAGGCTTTAGCTTTTTTTGCTTCTACTTCATCTCTCAGAGTTTTGCACAACTTCTCGCCATTCC
>NW_007739494.1:25005-26490 GCF_000696425.1 Galeopterus variegatus | reverse complement strand
TCTGCAGAGATCTGTTGTATACGCTCTTTGATTTCAGTCTTGTCCTAATCTTGCAACTCTGTAAACACAACTTAAATCACCTATTAAATCCTTGGTTTTAGACTGAGTGTCCTAACCGACCGCCATTTGTATATGTTAAACTGGAGGTCATCAAACTATAGCCTGCAGGCCAGATTTGGCTCTCAGCCTGCTTATGTCAATAAAGTTTTATTGGAAAGCAGCCACTCTCATTTATTTACGGCTTTTCCAGAGCTGCTTACACACTGTAAAGGCAGAACTGACTAGCTGCAACAGAGACAACATGGTCCACAGAGCCTAAAATATTTGCTATTTTGTCCTTGGCAGTAGAAGTTCCCAGACCCCTGTGTTATACTATCTAACTCCTTGTATTGCCATCTTTTTAGCAAAATAAACGTGTATGTTGGACACTTACTGGATGTCAACCTCTGGGCTAGATTCTGAGAGTAGAGCAGAAGACCAGGGAAGCTCTTGTCCTCGAGAAGCAACCTGTCTATATCAATAACTCCTAACCAGCTAGCAGAGACAAACCACTTCTACCCACCTTCTCTCACTGGTACCTACACAGAAGATGCTATTAAGGAAAGTAACAATAAANCCTGGGAAATTGTTAAGAATATGATATGTTAGATATCACAGAGATGTGGTTAATTTCTTGGATTTGTCTCATTCCTGGTTTCTTGTAATGTATAAAGTGAATACACTGGAAAGTCAACCATTTAGGAAACTGAAGATTTTGCAAAAGACTCACTGAACTCTACCCAGGGTATTCTGCTGATAACTTGTGTCAGCCCGTGGCAGGAGACTCCAGCAGTTGTATATCTGAAGCTGTTAGAGAAGATACCAGAGGAACCCTTGGTGGGAGTTACTTTTCAGGTTCTGCAGAGATCTGTTGTATACGCTCTTTGATTTCAGTCTTGTCCTAATCTTGCAACTCTGCAAACACAACTTTAAATCACCTATTAAATCCTTGGTTTTAGACTGAGTGGTCCTAACCGACCANCTACCCACCTTCTCTCACTGGTACCTACACAGAAGATGCTATTAAGGAAAGTAACAATAAACAAAAAGATACTTCATACACAAGACTTTCACACTCACACCTAATGTTTGCCCTGATTCAAGTCCCCTTAGGATGGAAGTCTCCATGGTGGAAATAACTCTTACAGGAAAGAAAAATACTTTCTCCCTTGTCCCGGATTCTTGGCTTCAGTGTGACTATTTGCTCTCCAGGCTAGGTTAGACTTCAAGATTTCAAAGACATTTCTTGTTTAACATACTTTGCCTATTAAAATTTTTTAAAAGTTCCTTCTTTCTATGAAATCTTTCATGTTTCATTATAAAGTCTCTAAGTTATATTGTACATCAAATGCTGCTTATAGACTCTTTGAAATAATTGTCTTATTTTTGTTCAACTGTAACAGTAGAATACTGGAGATTAGGAGTAAAAGTTGTAACTGGAATGTG
>NW_007739494.1:22210-23224 GCF_000696425.1 Galeopterus variegatus | reverse complement strand
TCCATTGCTCTATAGTTAAAGAAGAAAACTTCAATTTTGAACAAATTTTTAAATAGGGAGCAGAACAATGATGGCAGAGTAAAATCCACTTTTCCCACCTTCTCTGAGTCTTGTGTGTCCACCACATCATCTTTTTGCTGCTGAAGTCTCTGAACTCACTTGTTTCTCTTCTTTCACTTTCCTTCTAGACCTCTGTTTGGAGAGCCAGCCTTAGAAGGTGACAGATGACCCAGCTTTTCTGACTTTGCTTGGTCAAGGGCCTTGCCTTGCTACACTGGCGTGACTGGTTCGCAGAGCACAGTACTGTTCCCATGATTGTGCCCAGGCCACGTGAGGTGCAAGCCTTGCCTCTCCTCCTTGCCTCCTCTCCTGGCATCACCTTACTCCAGACCTGTTCCTATCTCTTTAAGTCCCACCCTTGGTACAGAAGCAATCGTTTTAAACTCTTCTCTGAAGATACGGAGCTTTTCTCTGTGGTCCCCTTTCCATTAATAGATCCATTTTCTATTTCTGCATTTCTGACTGAGGCTTAATGATTGTGGTGATGTAAAAAGAATTATGACAATAGTGGCTGTCATCTATTGAGTGTGTGCTATGTTCCAGGCAAGGTGACAAATTACTGACATTTAGAAAGTTCTTTTAACCTTGCAATTTCCCATCAAGGTGGATGTTATTAGGCCAATTTAGAATTAAGGAAGCTGAGGCTTACTACAGTTATTCTAAACTTGCCTGTGAAGCTGAGTTCCAGGCATACACACTCTGCACGGTCCTCTACGGCTTCCTTTCCCTACTTCCTCCTCTTCCTTTACTCTTTGTAAACATACTCAATTTCAAGCCTGTTCCTCCAACCCTTGATTTTTGTATTTACTTCCCTTGTCTAGAGAAATCTCGGTATCCCTCTCTCTATGATCTTCTTTACTTTTACTTAAAAACACCCCCAACTGAAGGCTGCGTTGTTTTATGTGTATTTGTGGTCCTTTTCAACTACCATCTCTGAATAACTATTACAGATCT
>NW_007739494.1:18390-20976 GCF_000696425.1 Galeopterus variegatus | reverse complement strand
AAGTAATTTGGTTTGGTTTGGTTTGATGATTTCCTTTGGAATGATGAAGGATGAAACTGGGACCCAAAAGCCAATAATGAGGTGATGGCAAAACTGCTGGATTCTTACCCAAACAAGCAACTGTCTTAATTTTTACAGTATCTAGGGATTTATTGCTGTTACCTCCAGCAGAGTCTTCCAACTGTTATTAATGACTAATTTTCTAATTTTGTTATAAAGTAGTGGATAATGAATCTCTTCTTCTAAACTTCTCTTGATGGAGGCCCAATCATAAAAAGTAGTATAAATGAAAAAGGAAGAATAAAGCAGAGCCTCTTTTTTTTTTTTTTTTTCTTTTGGATCATGGTCAGCCAGAAAGTGTATTTTGCATTTTTTTGTCACTGTTCTCTGGTTCACCTAGCAGTTAGCAACCTCATGGGTAAGTGGGGGAGGAAAGAGCAGGAGGAAAAATGCTTTGTCTCCTCTTTCTATAAATTTAAACCCATTTCCTCTTGTCATTTCTCAGGGGTAAGCTTATATTTCCATTTAAAATATGAGTTCCCAAAGGGCATTAGCCATGCCATTTTTACTTAACTGCATTTTATTTTTTCCAGTATGATGCTGTGCTCACATAACTGATCTACAGTTGTAGGAAGAAGATGACGAAAACTGCATTCCAGTGACTGTAAGCTAATATTTTCTAGGCCACTGTAATGAAAGTTTTGATCACTATTGTAAATCATACCTAGAACATACATAACTTAAGGTCTGTATTGAAAATACCATGAATATATTATATGGCACTAGGCATTTGATTTGAACTCTCCTAATTGGGGTTTTGTGATAATTAGCCAAAGCAGGATAACATTTACTGTTGCACTCTGTACAAAATGAGAATATTTATAGCCAAGAAACTGATAATATAAACAAAGGCATGGAAACATGTTTCACTTCTTTGTGCAGTTTTACAGAAGTGGATTATACTAGTGTAAACTCATGCTAATGACTACATATATATTTTAAAACATGGACAATTTCAGCTTGAATTGGAATTCTAAAGTCACAGTATTCATAATACATAAAAGTAATTGAAATCTATTTTTATTAATTATCTTAATTATCTGTTATTACATATATATTTTAAAACATGGACAATTTCAGCTTGAATTGGAATTCTAAAGTCACAATATTCATAATACATAAAAGTAATTGAAATCTATTTTTATTAATTATCTTAATTATCTGTTATGAAAACACTAACAAAATCATTTTGGTATAATTTTGTGCAAATTAGTGAAATTGTACATATTAGGGTTTTTTTCTCCTTTTTTCTTTCCTTTCTTCCTTTATTTCTTTTTCATTCTTTCCTTTTTTCCCTACTTAATCAAGGAATTACAAACTAAATATATTTTTATGTATTAGATGGTTTCCTTTTGCAAATCTGTGAAACTAGATGGTGGGGCAATTTGGGCATGTGTCCTTTTCTATAGATCTTCTCTGATTGAGGAAAGTATCTTCACTTATTTATTTCCCTATGAACTTTCAAATGAAAGGACAATTCATTTTGGTTTCCTGTCATAGCTCACTGGAAGATACCTTTTGCTCTGGTTTAGGGCTTTCTATTTTTTAAACCCTGGGGGGTTAAAAGTTACCTTCACTGACTAACAGAAAAATGAGCTAATGTCTGCCTGGAAAGCTATGTGCCTGGAGAGATGGGATGGTACAGTTATGTACATCTTAAATGAATTCTAATTTTATTAAATTAATTTGCATAATTTGAAGAATGCATGTGGGTTGCATAAAATACTTCTTTAGGATTGCTCATCTTCATAATTTCTGCAATTTTGTGTCTACGAATGTTTAATATATTATCCTCAGTTTTCTCTCCTCTCCCCACCCCTTTTTAATTGAAGGTTCTAATTCATTTGTACTAAGTTAATCCTCAGGAGATAAAAATAGCAGGGAACACCCACACACCTTCTTCTGGGAAGGTTCTCAGGAGACAGTGGTCTGCTTTTCAGGAAAAGGCCTGCTTTTCTCTTTGCCTACCACCAGTAATGACCTTACTGTGCACCCTTAGAGGAAGCTCAGCCCAGCTGGCAGCATATGTCATTGACTAATGGGGATTGGGCGTCCTCAAGCACTCCCATGGTGGGGTGTGCTTATGAGGCTTATATAACTCCTTTATTTTTGCCTCTTTCTGATTAAATCCTGCATTTTTCTAACTATATTATTATATTTTTGTCTGCCAAGAAATTTGGGCTGCTACACAGAGGATGACCCTGCACAATAGAAAACTAAAAGAAATTAGGCCGAATTCAGGGGCAGAAGTAAATAAGGAGCTTCAAAATAACTGGTGTTGATTGACGACCACCAGTGAAGGCCCAACTCAGTTTGCTCTTATGTCAAACCACAAAGGCAGCTTTCAGCCTTCCCACACCCAGCCACCTCTAAAATACCCCCAAAGAGCCAAATTCTTTTGATTGTTTACTGTTCACTCTCTCTGCAGTGTACATTATACTCCACCTGAACATCATGGAAGTGATGCTAGGCTCTATATACTGATTAAACTAATGTTCACAGATATTTTAAAAATATTTCACCAAC
>NW_007739494.1:15442-17720 GCF_000696425.1 Galeopterus variegatus | reverse complement strand
GCTAGGCTCTATATACTGATTAAACTAATGTTCACAGATATTTTAAAAATATTTCACCAACGACAGTGTAAATGGGGGTTGTAGACAGAGTATAGGTGTCTGAGTTGGGAAAGTTTAACCTGACTTAATGTCCTCTTATCTACTGGTGAGGTGTCAAGAAGGGTCATTTGATGCCTGGGTTTCACTATTCATATGGTGGATTTGTCAGTAATAGTCACAGCAACAAAAGCAGCAACGATTTACAAAATCTGTTGACTGTTGTGCTAGGCCTTTTATGTGCATCATCTCTACTCCTCAGGACTACCTGCAGGGTAATATTGTTTTGCCCTTTTACACATGATCAACTGAGGCTCAGCAACTTGCTCAAGACCTCACAGAGTTTGGCTGACAGTGTTCGGTGAAATGGCTAATCAAGCAAATGAGCAGGAAACTCTGGAGGAGAGAGAAGACCATGCCCAGGTTTCTGGATTCTTCCCTTGTGATTTGCCTTCCACCAGCTTCTGAATCCCATCCAGGGCTGCTGAAGAAGGTAAGTCAATTTTGCATTTTAGGTCCCTCCTCACACTTTTTTCTCCAAGTAAAGAAGTAAGGTACAGATGGCTGTTGCAGTCAAAGTTTTCATCTTTCACTATCACCTTTACTCCTATGGCATAGGACAGAGAATCAGAGGTATTCCAAGATTTATTTCCAAGAGAACTGTGGAGTCTTGGGAATTTTTTGTGGCAGACCAAAGGAAATACAACAGGGAATGACTTCATTTGCTAATCCCCACCACCTAGTTAAGGAAACTACAGGCCTTCTGAGATTTTCCAATTTCAACATTGCTTTCCAACAAAATCTAGAGGCTGCCTGTCCTAGAATCACCTAGGAGAAATACCAAAATGCAGATTCTAGGGCCCTTCTCAAGACCTACTCTACCGAAATCTTCAGGAGCCTCAGGGATGCCTTTAATAAGATCCCAAGCTGATTCCTCTCTCTCTCTCTCCCATTTGAAACCCACCACTTATGGTGGGAGCTGCTTAGCAGGAAGTCTCACCTCTTCATGAGAAGGAGTTGACTGAATGCCTTACAAGGAAATTCCACCTGTTTCCTTCGAAGTCTGAGTTTGACTTTCTTTGTGTGTGGGTTCTAACAGTTAGATTGTATTTTTGGAGGAGATGAGGAGATGGCATTTTCTCCCACGTAGTTGTTCACTAGCCCATTCCCCACAACTGTGACAATATGCCTATGACAATGGTACATTCTGTTGTTCCTTCCTGTCATTGTGCAAGTTCTACCCTTCTATGGCTTATTTCCTGCTTATTTTAAGATAGCAGTGGCTGTGAGAGTTGTTTTTAAAAATGTACTCTGGGTTTTGACGCAGATATTTTGTTGCTCATTGCAAACTCTTAACAATAATTGCTAAAAGGATAAGAATATAACAGATTGTGACTTATAAAATCCCTTTGGCTCCTTTTCTTGCCTTAAAAAAAAAATCTTGTGAGGTTGATCAGATTATTAGTCAGAGAAATGCACCAAGCTTTTGTCCTTGTTTCTGCTTTTGTTATTTGTAGTAGTTCCTTGCTTACTTTGATAAGGGCATATCTGATAAGGCTGAGGTCGGACTTTCTATTTGCCTCTGTCACTGATAAATGAGAAATTCTGTCCTTTGTACCTAGACTTGTATTTTATATTATAAAACCATTCTGCTTTCATTTAGCACCTATTTGAATATATTTAACTTATCACCCCAGAAAATCATTCCTTAGGAATGGGCCTTTTTACATTGGTGCTTCCTTTGGGTACTATTTAAGGTCTATTTTTTAATGGCACCTTTTTTTTTTTTTGAATCCTTAGTACTCTCTCTATATACATATTTTTCATGATAGAAAGTGTCAGTGAACACTTGATGTTAATGAAGAAATTTTCAATATGAGAGAGAGATCCTATTTTTAATATTAAAAATCTTCACTGTTTTCATACTGGCTTGAAGTCACTATTAATTTCTATGGAGTTTTAAAATAATTTACATCTCTTGCTAATTAATTCTATTTCATTTTTCTTTGGGCTTAATGTCCTTGTACAGTCATTTAAATTGGAGCAAGCTTCTTACGTGGAATATTCTCTTTCCTTAGCCAAATTTCCCCAAATTCTTTAATTCAAGAGCAAGTCTTTTAAAATAAACTCTGAAGTTGGAACATGGCAACCTGCATTATAACTTTCTTATAATCTACTGTTAATTCCAAAGGGATTTCTGTGTTTTCAAAGGTGAGTAGGTATTACTTTTGTAATTTAAAAA
>NW_007739494.1:10920-15264 GCF_000696425.1 Galeopterus variegatus | reverse complement strand
AAGTCTTTTAAAATAAACTCTGAAGTTGGAACATGGCAACCTGCATTATAACTTTCTTATAATCTACTGTTAATTCCAAAGGGATTTCTGTGTTTTCAAAGGTGAGTAGGTATTACTTTTGTAATTTAAAAAACTAACAAAAATGCAAAAAAAAATCTATTTTTTTTCTTATATCAACCAATTTAGATCATTTAGAAAATACATGGAAGGCACTAGATGTTCACCCTTCCTTCATGTCATTCTGGGAGTTCAGTTTTAGCTCAGATCAGAATAAACCAGCTGTATTATAGGTATTAAATTTTTACATAGTGAAGTTCATCTTCCATGAAGACTGGATTTTAAAATCAAAGCTTCAAAAGGAAATTGCATATCAATAAAAATTACCCTGAAAAATCCTTACGACATTGGTAATATAGAAGAAGTTTTACCAGTTTTTCCTCCAAAATTACATCAAATCCCAACTCTTCAGTTGAGTTGAGTGATTGATTTGCTTGTGTTAGAGACCACTGGGCAGCAAGATGATCATAATTTAGGAGGCAAAGAGGAAGGATCAACCAGGCCAACAACATATTCAATGTCCTGTCTCACCCTCATTCAGGACAAGCACTCACTGAGAAGAAGGTGGAAGAGTCACCAGCTTTCTTTCCCTTATTATCTCTATCTCTGATCTAGCACACAGAGCAGAATCATTAGATGTTATGTGCACATTTGCTGTGACTCCATTGTGCTATTTTCATAGTTTAAGTGCCATTAAGGTGAAGCCTGCATTAATTTGACAATATCTTTGGCCCTGATCTAGTTTGTTAAAGTGTGTTGAGCTGTCCTCTGCTGGTTGAGAACATGCATTTTTAAAGAGTCATTATGACCTTTTTTTCAGAACAAGAAGTCACTTTTGGAATTCAACATTGCAAACAAGCAGAATCATTCTTGCTAAGACATTTGGTATTAGAGATATTTATTATACTCTAAAAACTTTCATTCTAACCTCACAATTCATTTTTCTTTTGTCTAATACAGCTTCTGACTGAAGTGACTGAAATTAGGGGAAATTACATGTGAATACCCATCAGAATACTTTAAGATCTTCTACACATACATTCAAGTTTATGCATTTTTTTTTAAATGGATAATGCATTGCAAAGTATTTAACGAGGTGCCAGAACTGGGGACTTAATACACCCTTCTGTAATTTCACACCCATATTGGATGCATTTTGTGTGGAGAAAATTAAAGTTTCCAGCTGCTGTTGTATAAGATGCAGAAGTCCCCAATACACTTATAAATGATATTTCCCTTCACATGGAAGAGATTAGGGCCACATCTGCTGCAGTTTAGTTGATGGACATGGGGTAGATGGTGTCAAGAATCATGCTGCACTGGAGTCTAGTAAGAGAAAACAGGAGGCCACCACCCATGGTGGGACTCGGTTTACACGGTTCTTGGGGGACACTATTTAATTAGGTAGGCTGGCTGAATTAATTCAATAAGGTGAAGCATTACACACTTACTCCTTGCAAACTCATTCATGATGTTTGCTTTCACATGACACTAAGATCTACTCTAGAAATATCTTAATCATAAATTTGACTGAAGCCATCAGCTGTGGTATGTTAGAGCTATCAAAGTTATCAAAGATACGGAAGCATTTCCATTGATCACTGTATTCATGACAACATGAAGATAGACCATCTCAAGCAAAAGTAACATTGGAATGTGTGCAGGTGAATTAACAAGAGACCTCAGCAGAGGGGATGAAGATGTTTTTCCTAAGGCTAATTTCATATTCCTGTGAAACCTGTCATCCTAGTGACAGAAAGAAAACACTATTTTAAAAATTGCATGTATATGATAGCAGTAGTTATTTTCAAGGAATATTAATCTAAGCACAACAGCAATGGCATTATGAACATAATTATCATAAGTCAATGCGATGTTCTAAATGTTTCTTTGCATTTGCTTTTATAGAATAACCCTGTAACCTTTTTCAGACAGCAATGGTCCTAATTGTTATTAGCTTCATTGTTATTAGACCTTGACATTGTGATTTCCTCTATAATTTGGCATTTCTTTTTCAAAACCTTTGGATCCCCTTGACATTTGTTTGGAGTATAGGATTTTTTATGCAGCATAAATTTGAATTGATTGGGGTTTCCAATAATGAGCAAGCTGTGGTCATTCCAGGTTTCATATTTTTGTCAAGATGCATTTACTTTGTCATTTATCTGGCTGCAATTTCGATGTTGCACTTCTCTTTTGGTCAACTTGTTTGCTTTTGGTGATTCAACGCTTTAGTGTCCTGTCTTCCTAGGATAGCTCTGGAGTACCTGGGACACTCAAAGTCTCTGCCTTGTGGGTGACAGTGACAACCATCAGCAGTGATGAGTTTACCTGGGGTATGTTAACTTTCTTTCATTTGATTTCTATTTTCTACCCTGAAATTGCTTTTGATTATAAGTTTATAAGCAAAGATTGTGATGAGTTTTTCTGACTTTTTTTAAAAAAACCTCTAGGGTAACATTTTGGCTCAGAACTCTTCTACCTTAATTAGTTTGCTGAAACATTAATCCATGTATTCAGTGCTAGAGGACTCAACTTCTGTAATTGTTTATAGGCCTCCAAGCCATCTGTAGAAATGAGAGTTAATATAGAGTTTGGCCTCTGGATTAATTTAAGGAACATAGTGCGTAATGTGAAAGCACTCAGTAAAATAGGATTTGTATTTTAGAATTCAGAAAAGTAGCATTTTGAGTTAACTGAACATGCACATGCACTGTGTTTACCACATTTAAGCAGTTGCTAAGACCAGCCATTTTATTCTTATTGTCTCGAAAATCTACCCACTTCATTTCCTTTCTGTTACAACTGCTCTATACAGGTTCTAAGCGTTTCAAGTCTGGGCCGTTGCTCCCTATTTGAGGATTTACAACTTCTTTTCCTTCCGTGAAAAGTTATGCATGAGCTAATGAAAGGTACTTGTCTAGAACATTTCTTCAATTTCACACTCCAGATGAGGACATGTTATATGACACTCAATCTAGCCTAATCTTCACTCCACCTTATGCATCCTGGCGACGAGATGACAAAGGCAGGCCCTTGTCCTGCACCAGCCCCTTGTCTTCTGATCCCAGCTTCCTCTTACAGTGCACGTGTGATAGACATCACACCCACAAGTTCAATCTCATTTCATGACCCCCTCCCATGTGCTGTGTATTAGTCCATTTCTGTGGCTTATAATAAAATATACAAAACTGGGTAATTTTTAAGAAGATGAAATTTATTGCTTACAGATGCTAGGAAGTCCAAAGTCCAGGGAACACTTATGGTGAGGGTCTTCTTTGGTGGTGGCTTTATAGCAATGCAGGAGTCTCACATGGCAGAAAACTGGCAGAGCAGAGAGAGAGATAATTTTTCATGCACTCTCCTTTTAAAGCTCTCAGAACCACTCCCCCGAACACCATTATTAATTCCTTCACTACGGCATGGTCCTACAACCTAATCGCCTCTTCAAGGCGCCAATTACCATAATATGATCTCCCACCCTCAAAAGTTAGCTGTGGGAATTAAATATTGGGAGGACGTTCAACCCAAGGCACACTGTGACCAGCAGTCTCTAGGCTGTCCATTGTTCCTACAGGTGTGCACAGCAGAGGCATGGTCCCACCCTTGAATGGAGGATGAGTAGGGGTGGGGTGGAGAGCTGCTGACAACAGGTCCTGGGTCGTTTGTCTTTTGGGCAGGGTCTTGTCTGGATTCCTCATTCCATGGACAGAGGTGAGAGAACAGGTGGACCAGAGTGGTGCTCTCTGTGCCAAGGCTGCTGGCCTGTAAGGGGGATGTTGATGCCTTTCCTACCTAGATGTGTATATACAGGGAACATGTGATATTTAAACTAAAACTAACAGAAATAAGATTAGTCATATGCATAGAAGAGATAGAGTTGCAAAGAGGAGAGAAAAAGATTTCCAAGCTGAGGAATTATGTGAGAAGTCTTTGAAATAGAACCAAGTGACTCAAGGATCAGAAAGAAAAAAAAAATGGTTAGTTTTGTTGAAAAAGTAGGAAGAAGTCAGATTTGGATTTTGAATTTTGTATGAAGTACAATGAAACCCATGGAAAGTTTGATGCAGGAAATGGAATTATGAGAATTGTCTTTCGACACACTCTTCCTTTTTGGTGAATGGAGAATGTATCCTGAACTAGTTGTAGAATATAGGAGAGAGGTCACAGGATAGGGAGATATATAGGGCATAGACTCGACAAGAGTTGATGGGTGACACACTGAAGGAGAAGGGACAAGCAAAAGTCCCTCAAAGTTTCTGGTGTGTGCAAGTGGGTCGATAGGGG
>NW_007739494.1:6946-10490 GCF_000696425.1 Galeopterus variegatus | reverse complement strand
GGGGATATTGGAGGAGAATCAGCATTTGGAAGAATATTAGAATTTCAATTTTGAGCAGGGTAAGTTTGATTTAATTAGAGACCCAGTGGAGATGTCATGTAGGCAGCTGAGTAAACCACCATGGAGATCTGAAGTATGGTCTGGTCTGAATGCATGAAGTAGTACAAAAAGGCATATATGAGATTTCCCATAAGATGGTATACTAGGGAAGGAATTAGAGTCCAGGAATAACCCTGAGAAACCCAAACTTCTAGGGTCTAGAGGGGGAAACAAGAAGGCAAAGAAAACTGAGAAGCTGTCTGAGAGCCAGGAAGAATGCTAAGACCAGACCACCATGGGAGACAAAAGAGAATGTTTCACCAGATAGGAAACAGGAAGCTCTATATGATGCTGATAACAGTCAAGTAAAATGGGAAACAAAAGATGCTCATTAGATAGATACAGCAACAGAGATGTCACTTGTGACTTTAGGTATTGTTGAGTGATAGCGGTGGAGGTCTTGTTTGATTGAATGGATACATAAATGGCATTAAAAAGCATATGTAGCATATATGAGACAGATTTTTTTTAAGGTTGGCTATGAAGGAAGGAAAGAGAAAGCACAGCTAGAGTAGACTATGATGTCCAAGAAAAGTTTTTTTTTTTTTATTATTATGGTTTTATTTTTGTTTTTATGGGGAAAATCAGGGCATTATTNTTTTTTTTTTTTATTATTATGGTTTTATTTTTGTTTTTATGGGGAAAATCAGGGCATTATTTAATGTTGGTGAGAATAATTTAATCCTACATATAGGGGGAGATTGAGGATTCATGAAACAACGTACATAATTGATACCATAGGATTCCTGAAAGGAGCCCTGCAGAGTGAATGGGCTTCAGTGGAAGAAACATGATCTCTACTGGACGAAAACCAAGGTGTAGACCCTTGCGGTCTGTAGATCTGGTGATGGACAGCTGATGTTCTCCCTGGCTGATGGATTGCAATTCTCAGGGAACGCATTATCATCTCCTGGGGAAGGGCCGGGTGGGATGACAGGAGGTGTGATGAGATTGGAGCAGTATTGATTTAAATCTTTGTGGAGAGAGGAAGAGAGAACTGCTTATTAGGAAATATCAGAAGCCCACTTGAGAGTAGTGAACCTACATCTATTGGGACAACCATTTGCTCAGTTGTATCATGTCCTATAAGGAGAACTAGGGGCTTGGTAAGTGGGTGTGAAGGAAACGTGGCAAGAAACAGAATGTGGAATACTTACACATGCATGATTTAAATGACAGGCAAACTGGGTGTAAAGGGAGGAATGACAATTGGTATATGTTAGACAGAGAGAAAGCAGAGGGTTAAGAGTAAAGTTCCCAGTGAGATTGAAGCTCAGTTTTGGGGGGTTCTAAGACAGAGCTATAGAAACTGTGGCTGGAAAGTGGAAAATTTTGATCAATGATTTAGACAAGAAGCAGTCCAGAATGTGATGGTGAAGAAGGTGGCTACGTTAGAATAAAGAGAAGATAACTTTTGTCTAGGGAGTTACTAAGCTCAAAGGCTGGAGTGTTAGGGTCATCTCACATGAACACTGGTGCAGCCTCGTGTCACAGACAGTGAAAGTGTGCAGAGGGGGACTGAGTCATGTGGACGGAGCATCACCAGATGGGGCGGAGGGTTTTGGACTGAAAGTGACAGTGATGAGGTGGCTGAGAAGGGGGCAGAGCAGGGTGGCCATGAGCTCCAGAAGGAGAGCATTTTTCAGAATGAGGACAATGGGATGAAAAGCACAGGAGATTACAGAGGCGGGAACTCTGTTATGACGTCCTGACCTCAGAGAGAATAAAAGCCTCCACCTGGCAGCGCTGGAGAAAAATGTTATCTTCAGAGAACACAGAAATTTTCTATAAGACAAGGGAAATGGAGGGAACACTGTGGAAAAGGATTGGAGATGATGAAGATGTAACCATCACAGAGTAGAAGTTCCAGGGGTCCTGAGCACGTGGTTGGGAGTGCGGGGAGGCATGTGGAGTTGTACAGAGCAATACAGAGGTGACAGGAGGCACGGGATGGATAAGGTCATCTGTTTCTTGGAAGAGGCTGGTATTGGGCCTCACAATTAATGTCTGGCCTGGGAGAGAGCTCGTTTGTAGGGCTGCACGGCCCTTTGTCTTGGGTCCTCCGATGTTGGCAAGTGCAGCAGGTGCAGCAGTGGCCACGGGACCCAGCATGGTTGCAGGGATACTAGCCGGGGTCAAGGGTCACTGATTTTATGCTTTTTTTCCTTTCTGTGTGTCAATCAGTCCACCAGTATACATGAGGCTGATTATTCAATAGCTTTGTGGGGCTGGGAAGGGGAGGGGAGTGCTTGATATTTGGTTAATGAATGAAGTCCACCTGTTTTCTCACTAGTAATGCTGGCTTTTTCACTTTATTTTGGTCTTGAAGTTTTGTTTTGAGTTTTTTTTTTTTTTTACTTTTTGAAAGGATGAGATTCCCATTATGTATAGACACTCAAAGTATTTTCTTAGCAATATCCTTACAAATAGGTGGCTTGCAGATTTTGGCAAGTGGCAATATTCCACAGCTGCACCACTGGACAACCATTCTCTGTGACGTAGACATTCTATCTGGAAGCAGAAGTTGACAGGAGTTTTAAAGAAGGTTCTCAACTAGTTCCTGTTCTTTCCTTTTCTCTACTAAACCACAGTCCATAATTAATTTGACCTGCTTCACCTCCAAAAAGCTTACCCTGCTTTTCACTCTCTGATAGGATTTCTATAATCTTTGATCCACCTTCCTTTTACCACAATTTTGCAAAAGACCTGACACATGCAGAGGGGAGAGTAACAGAACACATTCCTCCTTTTACTTTGGAGGAAAGTACTTTTTATTAAAAATTTTACACTTTTTATAAAAATTACTTTTTATTCCCCCACAATTACTTTGACTTTCCGATCTCTTAAACTGCAAATTCCTTGAGTTCTGACATCATCAGTTGCAGATGACAATTACTGTGAAGATTGAATGAAGTATTTTAAATTGTAGTATTGTGGAAACTTTGGGGGTGACCAGGGCCTGGGCCAGTGCTCCTTGCGTTTTTTCAATCTCCCTGACTTGAACTTGCAGATTCCCTGACATGAGCATTCCTGCCGTGGGTTCCCTGTGACCATGGATTCTCTGCCTAAGAAAGCGAATGTCAGAGACAATTGTGTTCATTGTCATGGATACAGGTCTTTTAAGGAATCAGTTTCTACTCTACACATAAAACTTGTGTTTGGATTGAAACTAGTTTTAAAGCATCTCCTGTGTAAACTGATGAGCACAAGTCTTTGGCACAATTCTGTTGTGTACTTGATACCCACATTTACTGTCTGTTCTTGGATGTATTTCAATGAAACACTGATGAGCACAAGTCTTTGGCACAATTCTGTTGTGTACTTGATACCCACATTTACTGTCTGATCTTGGATGTATTTCAATGAAACAAGACCGCTAATAGTAGAGGAAAAGATATCTGTGAAACAGTATAACTGTGATAGCAATTATTATAAAAACAAGAAG
>NW_007739494.1:4953-6739 GCF_000696425.1 Galeopterus variegatus | reverse complement strand
CTGATGAGCACAAGTCTTTGGCACAATTCTGTTGTGTACTTGATACCCACATTTACTGTCTGATCTTGGATGTATTTCAATGAAACAAGACCGCTAATAGTAGAGGAAAAGATATCTGTGAAACAGTATAACTGTGATAGCAATTATTATAAAAACAAGAAGCACTGAATAAATGACTTACACAGTAATAATCACAAGACTTAATTTGGAGTGGCTTTTCCTTATTTGCCCAATAAATTCTATCTAACTATTTGCTACAGCATTAAACTTCCAAGGGGAGCTATGCATGGTTTCCACCTGTTTTATCTACTATGCGTCTCAATTACAAACTTACCCTTGTGAAACGTTAGAGTCTCAGAATCCACGTTAAAGGCTAATGTTTAACTGCAAAACACATCAGTTAAATTTATCTTTTAGGTTTTATGTAAAACCCTTGCATGCTGGCACTTTGCATGCCATTAACAGAAACTAGAATTCTATTCTTTTTTAAACCTTCATTTTCTTTTTCAGTACCATGAAATGCCAAACTGAACTTGACCCCAAACAGGCTCTCAGTTTCAAATTGGATATAAAAACCATTTAAGAATTGTGTGTGAGTTAATTTCATTGAAAGAGAAAGGACATTTAAAATTTTTAAGTCCTTTCTGAATTGCTTATACACATTTTCAGCAATTCAGTGATGCATCCTGGGTGTATATAGCCTTGGGTGATCAGTACAGCTGCAGAGTGGACATAAGCCCCGGTATCATGGTATCAATACTGCATTTCCCTCTCTCAAATGCTAGCTTGAAATATTCACAATTACACACATAGACAAATATATTGTTAAGTGGACAAATGGGTCACTGGCTCTCCACAAGTGTGTTACATTTCACTGAGAAATAAAAGTTTGGCTGAGATTTTAGGACTAGCATATTAAGCTTTAAATGTATAATTACGTTTGCAATTTAAAGTACGTCTTAGTAACACAATAAACAGTAGAGAGAGAGAGACAGGTGGGCACTTGGAAGTAAAAATGTCATCAGAAATGGCAGGGAAATGTCTTCTGGGACCCAAAATGAAGAATGGGGTTTTGCTTTGAGAAAGCCCTGTGCACCAGTGCAGAAGTAACATCCTACAGAATTTTTAAGAATACCAATTTATCTCAGATTATTGTGCTAGAAAGTGAAAATGTCTAAATATTATCATAAATAATTTTTTTTAGATCTTTATAAAAACAGAAGATGTTGTCTCAATTTAGGATACAATTTTTAATTCCAAGTCAAAAATATGACGAAGTTCTGATTGCAAACTTATGTACAATTTTACAATTATTATTTATTATTTTATCTATTACATGTTCGTATATTGAACATCACCACTAGGTGCTAGGCTTTATGCTACTGAACAAAAATATGAGGTTGTGTAAAACAGTCTGCTCTTAAAAGGCTCATTTCAGTGTGAAGGGCAGACACTAATAATAAATAGCCCAAGAGTAACTACAGGGTAAACACAATAATAAGGATTATTTGTTCTCTTGCTCTTTCACTGTCTTTCTATCTCTCTCTCCTGTCTCTCTCTCATTCAAGATTTCTAGTTTTGGAAGAGAAGTCATGGAAAGATCATTGCCTTGTTTATTCAGGCTGCTATACCAAAATACCTGTATTGCTTTTAGAATGGCTTTTGCTGTATCCCATAGGTTCTGGTATGTTGTTTCATCTTCATTTGTTTCCAGGAATGTTTTAATTTTCTTTTTTTTTTTAAATAACTTTTTTATTTTGTCAATATACAATGTGGTTGATTATTA
>NW_007739494.1:2782-3421 GCF_000696425.1 Galeopterus variegatus | reverse complement strand
AAGAAAAAAACAAGTAATCCAATTACTTTTCTTTTTGACTTCTTCTTGGACTCACTCATTCTTTAGGAGTGTGTTATTTAATTTCCATGTATTTGTACAGTTTCTAGTGTCCCTTGTGATTTCTAGTTGTATTCCATTGTGGCCAGACAAGGTAGTTAATATAATTTCAGTTATTTAAAATTTGTTGAAGCTTGTTTTGCCACCTAATGTATGGTCTATTCTAGAGAATGTTCCATATGCTGAGAAGAATGAGTATTCTGCAGCTGTTGGATGAAATGTTCTATATATGTCTCTTAGGTCCAATTGGGCTAGAGTAGAGATTAATTCTGATGGTTTCTGGTTAATTTCATGTCTGGATGATGTCCTTTGCTGAAAGTGGGGTGTTGAAATCCCCAAATATTATGGTGTTGGAGTCTATTTCTCCAGTTAGGTCTAATAGTAATTGCTTTATATAATAGGGTGCTCTGGAGTTGGGTGCATATATATTTAGAATTGTTGTATCCTCTTATTGAATTGATCTCTTTATGATTATATAATGACTTTCCTTATCTTTTTTTCTTTTTAACTTTCCTTGGCTTAATGTCTATTTTATCTCCTATAACTATAGCTCTTCCTGCTCTTTTTTGGTTTCCATTTGCC
>NW_007739494.1:0-2323 GCF_000696425.1 Galeopterus variegatus | reverse complement strand
TTATCTCCTATAACTATAGCTCTTCCTGCTCTTTTTTGGTTTCCATTTGCCTGAAATATCTTTTTCCATCCTTCACTTTTAGTTGGTGTGTGTCTTTATAGGTGAAGTGAGTTTCCTGTAGGCAGCATATTATTGGTTTTCTTGTTTTATAATCCATTGAGCTGCTCTGTGTCTTTTAATTGGGACATTTAATATGCTTACATTTAGAGTTATTATTATTGATGTATAGGGACTCATTACTGCCATTTTGTTATATTTTTTGGTTGTTTTGTTACTGCTTTTTTTCTTTTTTCTGATCTTTTTGTCTTTCTTTGTGATTGAGTGGTTTTTGCCAGCAGTGCATTTTGATTTCTTGTTTATTTATTTTTAATATGTCCCATTTGTGTTATGATTACTGTGAGCTTTACAAAAAATAATGTTACAGTTATAACAGATTGTTTTACACTAATAACAACTTGACTTTGATATATAAGAAAAAAAAATGAAGCCACCTCTACACTTGGATGTCAGCCTCTCCCCAACTAATTGATATCTTGCTGTTTCAAGTTGCTTCTTTTAATATTACTTAAATCTTATATAGTTGTTGTATTTGTTGTTTTCTCATTAGGTTTGTCCTTTAGTCTTCATACCAAAGATGTAAGCAGTTTATTCACCACCCCCCTGACATTGGAGTATTCTAAGGTTGTCTGTGAACTTAGTTTACTAATGAGTTATGTACCTTCAAATGTTTTCTTGCTGCTCATCAGCATCATTTCTTTCAGGTTGAAGAACTCCCTTTAGCATTTCCCAGAAGGCAGGTCTAATGTTGGTGAATTCGCTTACTTTGTTTGTCTGGGAAAGTGGTAATAAAAAGTCTCCCAATAAAACCAATCCTAGGACCAGATGGCTTTATTGCTGAATCCTACTAAACATTTAAAGAACAACTAATAACAATTCACAAACTCTTCCAAAAAACTGAAGGAGAGGGAATAGTTCCAAATTCATTCCATTAGACCAACATTAACCTTATACCAAAATCATAAGAAGATACAACAGAAAAAGAAAACCATAGGCCAATATCCCTAATGAATACAGATATGAAGATCCTCAATAAAATACTAGAAAACAGAATCCAGCAACACATTAAAAAGATCATTCACCATGACCAAATGGAATTCATCCCAGGGATGCAAGGATGGTTCAACACACTTAAATCAATAAATGTGATATATCACACATCAACAGAATAAAGGAAAAAACCATACAATCATTGAATAGGTGCAGAAAGTGCATTTGATAAAATCCAACACTCCTTCATTATAAAAACACTCAACAAATTAGGTATAGAAGGTGTATTAATCCATTTCTGCTGCTTATAACAAAATACGTGAAACTAGGTAATGTATAAAGAAATAATATTTATTGCTAACAGTTTAAGAGGCTTAGAAATCCAAAGTCCAGGGAACACATCTGGTGAGGGGTCTCTACAGCAATGCATGGTGTCACATGGAACAAATGTTGAACTAACTCTTCACTCCTTATCCTTTTAAAACTGTCTAACCATGCCCATGACCAACCATCAAATGGATTAGACCATTCACTATGGCATGATCCTCATACTCTAATTACCTCTTCAAGGACCCACCGTTCAATTATCACAATAGGATTTCCCACCCTCAACAGTTACAGTGGGGATTAAGCTTCAATAAGTTTCAGGGGTCATTCAATCCACTGCACAGGAATGTACCCTCAACACAATAAAGGACATATATGAAAAACCCATAGCTAATATCATACTGAATGGGCAAAAATTAGAGGCTTTTCTCTAAAATCTAGAAAAAGAAAAGGATGTCCACTTTCCCCACTCTTACTCGGCATGGTACCAAAACACCTAGCCAGCACAATAAGGCAAGAGAAAGCAATAAAGGGCATCCAAATCAGAAAGAAGGAAGTCAAATTAATTCTATTTGCAGATGATAGGATCCTATACATAGAAAACCCTAAAGATTACACCAAATAATTACTAGAGCTAATAAATGAATAGTGGCAGTATACAAAATCTACAACAAAAAAATCAATAGCCTTCCTGTACTCCGAAAATAAGATAGTTGAAGAAGATATCAATATACTAATCCCATTCACAATAGCTACCAAAAAAATGAAATACCTATGAGAAAATTTAACCAAGGAGGTAAAAGACCTATGCAATGAACATTATAAAACATTGGTGAAAAAAAAAAATGAAGGGGATGCAAATAAATGGAAAGATATTGCATGGTCATAGGTTGGAAGAATTAATATCATCAAAATGCCCATATTACCCAAAGCAATCTACACGTTCAAC
>NW_007739493.1:31435-36092 GCF_000696425.1 Galeopterus variegatus | reverse complement strand
TGTGGTGGTTGTGGCAGTGGCTTTGGTAGACTGTATAGCAGTGGTGGGTGGCTTCAGCGGCCGTGGGCTGCTCACACAGAAATGGTGGCAGCAACTGCAGAAGTGGCAGTTGTAGCAGCCACTTGCTTGGCTGTGGTGTCCACAGTAGTGACCTGAACAGCTTTCATCGTATAACTTCGTATAATGTGCAGTTGTAGCAGCCACTTGCTTGGCTGTGGTGTCCACAGTAGTGACCTGAACAGCTTTCATGTCCATAGCAGCAGCAGGGTTAATTCATGGTGTTGGGAGCAACATTGGCTGCTGCAACTGACTCCCTTGCATCTGTGGTATACACAGTGACAGTGGGGTTACCTTGTGGGGTGGCAGCAGTGATAGTGGCTGCATCTTTGTCTCTCATGTCTGTGGCATCCTTGGCAATAGCAGGTTTAACATGGTGGCATCAATGGTGGCGGTGGCTACATCTGCCTATCTTACATCTGTGGAGTCTGCCATTGCAGTGATGGGCTACCTGCAGGATGGCTACACTGCAGGGAACTGCTATGCAATAGTTCTGGGACTGTACAATGGCACTGGTGACTGTGTCCATAGCAGCAGCAGGGTTAATTCATGGTGTTGGGAGCAACATTGGCTGCTGCAACTGACTCCCTTGCATCTGTGGTATACACAGTGACAGTGGGGTTACCTTGTGGGGTGGCAGCAGTGATAGTGGCTGCATCTTTGTCTCTCATGTCTGTGGCATCCTTGGCAATAGCAGGTTTAACATGGTGGCATCAATGGTGGCGGTGGCTACATCTGCCTATCTTACATCTGTGGAGTCTGCCATTGCAGTGATGGGCTACCTGCAGGACGGCTACACTGCAGGGAACTGCTATGCAATAGTTCTGGGACTGTACAATGGCACTGGTGACTGTGGCAGCTGTGGCAGTTGGCCTGTTTCAATCTTCTTCTGTGGGAAGAACACTCCCTGGGCACCTCTAGGATACCACCTTCCCAGAAGTCCGGGATTTTTATTTTTAAATATGCTTTCAAATCATCAAAACTATACAATATTATTTTTTTTAAGAAAAACATATTTTTATTGCTCTACTCCTTCTCTGTCACCCTATTTTTCAATGAGCCAAATTATTCTAATTCTTTTAGGTTTTTTTATCAACATATAAAATTGTATGTATTTACTGTGTACAGCATAATGTTTTGAAGTATATATTCCTTGTGGAATGACTAAATCTAACTATATATAAAAATAACTAATAACATATGCATTTCCTCGCATAGATTTTTTTGTAGTGAAAACACTTTATATCCATTCTCCTAGCATTTTTCAATAATACAATACTGCATATTATTAACTGTAGTCACTATGATCTCATTTTTTATCTGTGTTCCAGCTGTAACCTCTCTTTCATGCTTGTTCAAATACCCACTGAAACCCACATTTACTTTGCTCTTGCAAATCCCAGAGCAATGTAACCTCCTGTGCAGCCTCTTTGACTCCTAGTGCAGAAAAATTTACTTCCACCACTATGCTCCTATGAGAATTTATGAACTGCCTCTGATAGCCTCTATTGTACCCTGTCATAGATACTGGTTCATACATGTCTCTCCATTGTCTGATGGCTCCTCAGGGCCAAGAACTATCCTTGCTTATTTTTGAATACAGGTATCAGAGCCAGTATAAATACTGAAAAAAAAAATTCTATACATGTATAATATTTCATCACACATATCCATAAATATTTTAAGCATCTACTGTGCCAGGTATTGTTTTAAGAGTTTGGATATTTTAATCCATGAGGACACTGATCTAAGGAGCTTTGCATTCTAACAATGGAAAGCAGATAAAAAGCATGCAATCCCACAAATACATTAATAAAATAGGATAATCATGCCTTCTTTAGATAGATTATTCAAAGAAAACCTCTCTGAAGAGATATTTGATAATGAGAAAAAGTCAACCATTTGAAAGATCTTGGGAAACAGGATATGAGACAGAGACATAGCCAATGCAAAAGCTCTGAAGTAAAAATTACTTATTAGTATTGAAAGAATTTGGAGCACTGAGTTGTTATTTATTCAAAATTAATTTTAATTATTCCTCTAAAGGAAGTCTTTATAAATGTTCTCCTTTTATAGGAGAGTGCAATGATTAAGGGAATTTTTCTTAAGGTTACTTGTCACTTTCAAAAGCCAAACAGTAAAATTAAAAATAAGAAATAGAAATTGAAAGTTAAGTAGTAATAAACATACAAACAATTGGTACCCATGATCTAAACTATAGGTCCGAGAACAGTGAAAAGAAAGAATAAACAGTACGTTTAGAGCAGTTGTACATTTAAACATTGGAAACAAGTGATAAGAAACCCTCAATCTGTTATAATCTATTTAAAGTTACAATAAAGCTGTGAAAAAGATACTGAAGGAAAGGGCATTCTTATAAGGTAATCAAGAATGGGCTACATGAATGAGGTAAAATTTTAGAGTAAGGTATGGAATTAAAACTTCCAGGTCAATGCCTAGGTAATGCCATAGATGTTCTGAAGGTCACCGTATTTGAATTTGAATGATAGAGGGTGGCACACATATCAGAAATCTGCTTCTGTTACAGAAGTTAGGTGCCTAGTTGTCTTGTAACTATCTGTTTGTGTCTCTGCTTCTATATACAGTTTTATCTTACTCTTTTAATATACTGAGATAATTATCATGATTTTTACCTTTCTTTATAAGCCCTTAGGAATACATTCTCATGAACACTTGAAGTTTCTAAAACTATATCAAGATGAGGAAAAAGCCTGGAGTCTATATGGACCCTATAGTAAATAAGCAGTTCCTGAATAAGCTAACACATTTCTTTGGAACCAAATACTATTATGCTTGAGATATGTTACCATGACCTTTGATTTTATATTGAATAAGCCTGGAGAGCAAAAAATGTGGAGGAGGAAGAACACTACTATGTGACTTAAAAAGGTGAGAAGCAGACTCCCACCTGGGCTGCCAGGGAGATCACTGGTGAAAGCTGATGATCCCTCAAATCACCTTAACAGGAGAACAAAATGATGCCTTGGAAAACATCTCCTGCCTATTTTGCTGTCTCCGTTTCTGGCATAAACTGTTGTGACAACATACTTCAATCAGGTTTCATGCTTTTGTTAAATACACTATGATTACATATTCTTTATTTTTCTGAGTCAGAAAATAAATCAATTTAGACGTTAATGTGATGCTTAAATGACAACTCATTTGAATCTATAGATGATTGGCAAATAGTAATGGGGGTGTTTTTATCTCAGTCTCAAAAGTTAAGCACATGATCAGTCCTGTCCACCCTGACCCTACTACTCTATGGGTGACATCTGGAGAACAGGGACTGTTCATACTCATCCCTGTATTCCAGTGTCTAAATAAGCTAGACTTTAAGTAGGTGTTGAATCCATGATTAGTGGAAAAGTGTTTATTGAAAAAAAGTTAAAGGGATGGGATTGATTATAGGTCTAAAAATCTGAATTGAAAATATTTTAAGAAAAAATATTTTATTGTTTGACCTTTTTTATTCAAAGATAATTTATTATATATATACCACATATATAATATGTAACCCATATATATGTGGGTTACAGAATCAAATATCAATACATGTGTACAATATGTGGTGACCAAATTAGGATACTTACTATACTCATGTTTACAAAACGTAATCAATCTTTGTGACCCTTAACTAGTTTCTCACCAACTCCCTTCCTCTCCCCCTTTCCCACCTCTAATAACCACAGTTCTGTTCCTTTTTTTGAAAGTTTTATGTATTATTGTGAACCAGCCAACCTCCCTTCCTTCCTTCTTCCTTCTTTCCTTCCTTCCCTCTTTGTTTTCTTTTCTTTATTTTATCTCCCACTTATGAATGAGGACATGGTATTTGTCTTTCTGTGCCTGGCTTATTTCACTTAACATAATTTTCTCTGAGTTCATTCATGTTGCTGCAAATGGCAAAATTTCATTATTTTTTGTGGCAGAGTCATACTCCATTGAGTATATACACTGCATTTTCCTTATCCAGTCATCTGTCAATGGCCACGTAGGTTGATTCCAACTCTTGGTTATTGTAAATAGAGCTGCTGTTAATATGGGAGTACAGGCATTCCTTTGACATGATGATTTCCATTCCTTTGGGTTTATACCCAGCAATGGGATTGCTAGGTCATATGGCAGTTCTATCTGTAGTTGTCTGAGGAACCTCCATACTGTTTTCCATAATGGCTGCACTAACTTACAGTCCTATCAACAACATAGGAGGGTTGCCCTTTCTCCACATCCTCACCAGCATTTGTTATTCTCTGTCTTTTTGATAATAGCCAGTCTAACAGTGGTGAAATGATATCTCAGTTTGATTTTGATTTGCATTTCCCTGATGTTGAGCGATGTTGAGCATGTTTTCATGTGTCTGTTGGCCATTTGTTTTTCTTCATATGAGAAATGTCTATTTCGGCTCTTTTGCCCATTTTTTAATTGGGTAACTTGTTTTCTTACTGTTGAGTTGTTTGAGTTCTTTGTATATTCTGGATATTAATCCCTTGTTGGATGCATAGTTTGCAAATCTTTTCTCTCATTCCGTAGGTTGTCTTTTTGCTCTGTTAATTGTTTATTTTGCTGTGAGGAGGATTTT
>NW_007739493.1:26188-30342 GCF_000696425.1 Galeopterus variegatus | reverse complement strand
TAAATTTAGGATTATTTAGTCAACATAGATCTTTTTGTCGTTTTTGTAATTTTACTGTAACAAATGGTCTTTTAAAAACAAACCAGCTAAAATTAAAACACACACTGCATTCCTCACACAGAGCTAAATATTTTAAAAGTTTTATTGATGGTATTACTCTAAGTGACATTTTGTTGTCATACTTACAATTGGGTGTTTGCATGACAGTTCCATATATATAAAATGTGTGTGTGTGTGTGCATGTGTGTGTGTGTGTGTGAGAGAGAGAGAGAGAGAGAGAGACACTGCTGGAAGTAAAAAAAAACATTATCAAAAGCCATATATATGTATTAATCATACCATGAACATTTAGATTCATATTAAATTTTACTTTTGAGACTAGAACCATTATGAAAAAGCAGATATTAAGAATTGTAATAATTGCCTCTGAGGGAAATTTTTAACTTTTAAAGAAACATTTGCTAAAGAAGGATAAAAACACCATGAGATATTGAAGCACATAATGTAATCTGAGTTTACAAAATTGAAATATTACCAGAATACATTGGAAAAGTCATGCATTTATGCATCACAGGTGTTAACAAAATTCACTGAAAAGAGATCTTGGGATAAAGGGTGACTTGATTTTGGCGAGCAGCTAGCAAACCAGGAAATGCAGCTTTCAGTACAAAATGCAGGGGCGATTCACCAGAACAAAGGAAGATATTATCTTATGTAGAGAAAGTTCCCGTGGAGGTTCCCACTCCTGTATGCTATTCAAATAATGGATGTAATTTTGTTCAGTTCTATTGGTCGTCGTTAAAATTCATCGCAGGTCAAGTCTGGGTGACGAAACGGGACTTTCTGGCAGTGGTCGATTCTGGCGTCATAAACAGGAACAGACAGCTATGAAAGCCCCTGAGTTCAACTACTGTACAGCTTGTGGTTTTCTGAGGACTCAGGGCACTCGTGTAACCTCCACTCAGCAAGCGGCTGTTGGCCTCTGGTTAGCCATTCAGGATTCACCGAGAAGGACTGGCTCTTTCAGGGTTCACATGGGATTGTAACAAAAATAATTGTTTTTCCCTGAGTATATCTACCATCTGTTGTATGATGGTTAAGGGCACAGATTCTGGAGTTAGCCGACGGTGTATGAATCCGACCTCCACTACATGCCAGATCTGTCACTTGGACAATTTGCTTAAATGTTCTGTTTTCAATTACATCATCTCTTAAATGAGGATAGCTAATACAACCTAGTTAAATGAATATGTTATTAAATAATTGGAAATCCTTAAAACAGTATTTGGCATAGAATAACTGTTGTTGTTATTATTATAATTATTATTTCTTCTATAAAAAAATAACATGTATGTGTGTGTATACACACACACACACACACACACATATATATATATAAAAAACAGGGCAATTCTGCAGTTTAAGGTAAATTTAAATTCATTCTCTTTAAGTAGTTCATTAGTAGACTCACCATTCTGAATGTGGAATAGATAAAACAATGCTATATTTTTCTATTTCTGAATAGTACATTTTTAAATATACTCTATGTTTATTGGACAATATTGCTAAAAGGAAGTGATGTAACGTACAGAAGTTATCAGAATTAGTTTCTAGAAACCGCTTTATGGAGTAAGATAAATTTTAAACAGAGGAACACATATACATTTCTGTCCCACTCTTAGTTGCCACAAAATTTGAAGAACTCTATCCCAGTAATTACTTGGATCCACCTTGAGGAAAGGCAGGGGAGGAATTTCAGTGGGGTTTCTACAATATATGTAGAATAAAATTATGAGTAATATTGGAGTTATATGTTAAATATATTTTTTTGAACTGGAGAGAACTTCGGCTGGATATATTTAATACCTATTGTTTCTTCAATTTTTAATTTAAATCAGTGTGGAAAATTTATCACTGTACTTACAGATTGTTTTAATCACCTCCTACTCACCCCATTAGTGAGGGAGGAATTTCTGCCCTAGGGGTATGGGGATGGCTGAATACAGGACACCAAGCACTGGACAGATGAGGTTGAAAGCAGTTTATTACAACTAATAAGCCAAAGAAAGTTACAGGATAAAACATATACAAAAATCAACTACATTTCTGTAAATTAGCAATAAAAAATCTGAAAATAAAATTAAGAAAATAATTTCATTTACAGTAGCACCCCCCAAAATAAAATATGTGTGAATAAATTTACCAAAGAAGCGCAAAACTTCCACGCTGAGAGCTAGAAAACATGGTTGGAAGAATTTTAAGAAAATATAAATAAATATAAATCATCCTATTTTCATGGATTGGAAGAGTAAATATTGTTGTGATGGCAGTACTCCCCCAAATTGATCTGCAAGTTCAATATAATCCTTATCAGATTGCCAGTTGACTGCTCTGTATATTTTAACAGGTCTATTCTGAAAGCTATGTAGATTTGCAAGGAACCCAAAACAGCCAAAACAATCTTGAAAAAGAAGAAAAAGTAGGAGAACTCTTACTTCCTGTTTTCAAAACATTCTACAAAGCAACACTAATGAAGACAGTGTAGTATTGGCATTTGGATAGACATATAGATCAATGAAATAGAATTGACAGCCCAGAATAAACCATATGCTAATGGCCAGCTGACATTTGACAAGGGTGCCAAAAGCATTAGACTAGAGAGCCAGATGCAAAATAATAAAATATTATCCTTACCTCATGCCATATAGAAAAATTAACTCATAATGGACCCAAAACTAAAATGTACAGTAAAACTATAAAATTTTTAGTAAGAAATATAATGATAAATCTTAATGACCTTGAACTTGTTATTAATTTCTTAAATATGACACCAAAAACATGAGCAGCAAAAGAAAACAAAATTGGTAAACTGGAGTTCATCAAAATTAAAACTTTTGTGCTTCAAATGACAGTATAAAGAAAGTGGAAGACAACTTAGAGAATGTGCAAAAATATTTTTAAATCATATCTGGTAAAGAACTAATATCATGAATATATAAAGAGCACTTAAAATTTAACAATAAAAAGACAAACAATCTCATTAAAAGTGGGTGAAAGATTTAAATACACATTTCTCCCAAGGAGATAAGTGAATGGATAGTAAGCACGTGAACAAGTTCTCAAGATCAGTAGTCATTAGGGAGTGAGAAAACACTTCACACCCACTAGAATGTTTGTAATCAAAAAAACAATAACAATTGTTAAAAAAAATTACAAAAAAATGGAAATATTCATAATTCTGGTGAGAAGTTAAAATAGTGCAGTCAATTTAGAAAACAGTCTGGAAGTTCTTGAAATAGAAAAACATTGAGTTGTCATATGACCCTGAAACTCCACTGTTCTCCAAAGTGTATCTCAAGAGAAACATATGCCTACACACAAACCTGTGCATGAATGCTTATTGCAGCACCATTTATAATAGCCATAAGATGGAAACAATGAAAATGCCCTTCAACTTATGAATGGATAAACAATATATGGGATATCCATAAGTTAAATATTATCCTGCCATAAAAGAGAATGAAATAGTGATACATGCTAAAGGATGAATAAGCATTGAAAACATTATACTAAGTAAAAGAAGTCAATCATAAAAGAGAACATATTAAATGCTTCCACTTGTGTAAGATGTCCAGAATATCCATAACTATAGAAAAAAGATGTAGATTAGTGGTTGCTTAGGGGTTGGTCAGGGAATACAGAGATAGAGGTTGATAGACAAAGTGTGCTAGGTTTATTTTTGAGCAGATTAAAATGTTCTAAAATTGATAGGGTAGTGATTGCACATATCTAATACCCAAAATGAAACACAGTAGTCTTTTGTGATCCTTTGTATTTCTGAGTACTGGTTATAATATCTCCTCTTTCAATTACAATTCTATTTCTTTTGGTCTTCTCGTTTTCTCTGTCTACATAAAGTTTTGTCAACTTTATCTTTTTTTGAAAAAAAAAATTCTTAGTTTCACTTATCTTTTCTATTGTTTTTCTAGTACCTATTTCATTTATTTCTGCTCTGATCTTTATTGCCTTCCTGCTGCTGACTTTGAGCTTAGTTTTTTCTCTTTTTAGTTCTTCGAGGTATAAAGTTGGGGGGGTTGCTTGTTTGTTTGAAGATTTTTATTTTTTCTTAATGTAGATGTTTATGTTATGGCTAT
>NW_007739493.1:23217-25375 GCF_000696425.1 Galeopterus variegatus | reverse complement strand
CGAGGTATAAAGTTGGGGGGGTTGCTTGTTTGTTTGAAGATTTTTATTTTTTCTTAATGTAGATGTTTATGTTATGGCTATAAACTTCCCTCTTAGAACTGCTTTTGCTGCATCTCATAAACTTTGGTATGCTATGTTTCCATTTTCATTTGTCTCTAGATATTTTTTGATCTCCCTTTTGATTTCTTCTTTGACTCATTGGTTGTTCAGGAGTGTATTCTTTAATTTATACATATTTGTCAATTGTCTATTTTTCTTCCTGTTATTGATTTCTAGTTTTAAATTCTCATGGCCAGAAAAGATACTTGACATGATTTTAATCTTTAATTTGTTAAAACTAGTTTTGTGGCATAACATATGATCTACACTAGAGGATGTTATTCCATGTATGCTAGAAAAGAATATGTATTTTACTGCTTTTGAATAAAATGTTCTGTACATATATTTTAGGTCTATTTGGTCTATGGTGTTGTTGATTTTCTGTCTGGATGATCTATCCATTGTTGAAAATACAGTGTCCCCTATTATTGTTTTATTGCTATCTATTTCTCCCTTCAGTTCTACTAACAAATTATTGTGATAAACCACATTAAAATAATAAGAACCAAAAGTATATAATCAGCTCCATAGATGCAGAGAAAAAAATTTCACAAAATTTAACATTTTTTTTATGATAGAAACTCCTAAAAAGTTAAGGATAGAAGTAACATACCTCAACATAATAAAGTCTGTATATGACAAGTTCACAGCTAGCGTTATGCTTAATGTTAAAAAGCTGAAAACTTTTCCTCTAAAATCAGGAACAAGACAAAGATGCCCACTCTCATCACTCCTATTCAACATAGTACTGGAAGTCCTAGACAGAACACTTAGTCAATAAAAATAAACAAAAGACATCCAAATTGGAAAGGAAGAGGTAAAACTGTGTGTGCAGATAACATGATTTTATATACAGAAAATGTTAAAAAGAACATGTTACACCAACAAACAAATTCAGTAAAGTTTCAGAAAACAAAATTAACATACAAAACAGTAGCATTTTTATACACTAACAACAAACTACCAAAAAAAANAAAAAAAATAAAGAAAACAATTACATTTACAATAGCATCAAAAACAAAGCAAAACAAAACAAAACAAACAAAACCTTAGAAATGGGGAGATGTTGGTTAAAGGGGAACAAAATTTCCTTTTGTACAGTATGACAGCTTAGATAGGATAAATAATTGTGGTGATGTATTATACAACATGGTGACTATAGTTAATAATGTTGTATTGTATACTTGAAAATTGCTAAGAGTTTGGATCTTATTTGTTCTCATCACATCCAAAAAATAAGTATGCGGAGGGATGGATATGTTAATTTACTTGATTTAATCATTTCACAATGGATGCATATATCAAAACATCATATTATATGTGACACATATATACAACTTTAATTTGCCAATTATATATGAAAAAGCTGGGATTAAAAGAACATAGAGTGGAATAAAACTTTTTAAAAAATTACAGTATTCCACTGACCATTAAGACACCTTAAAGCAGCCTAAAATATCTGCAATTGGAATCCCTCAACAAAGATGGAGCATGATTGAAGAAATCATGACCAACATTTTTTTTCAAATTTCTTATGTGTTAAATCCTCAAATCCAAGAAACACAAAGGGACTGGCCACTTAGCTCACTTACATAAACGTGGTGCTCATGACACTAGGGTCATAGATTCAGATCACCATACTTGCCAGGTACCAAAAATAAGCAAGCAAACAAAAACAAACAAAAACTAAACAAACAAAAATGCCAAGAGGCACAATGTATAAGAAACATTTTTAAAAACACACCATGATTAAATTAAACCCAGCGATAAAGAAAAAAATCTTAAAAGCTGCCAGGGACTGGGGGTGAAGTCACATCAGGTAGAGAGGAACAAAATTCTATGATGCATATTTCTCATCATAAACAATACAAGTGAAGACAATGGAGCAACTTCTTAAAGTTAAGAAAAAATTTTTAAAACTATCCACTTAAATTATACACCCAGTAAAATATTTTCTAAAACTTTTAAAAATAAACATGACATTAAAAAAAAAAAAAACTGTTTCAGGCACAGAAAAACTGAAAGTTGTCATCACCAGCAGACCTACACTACAAAAAAT
>NW_007739493.1:18595-23033 GCF_000696425.1 Galeopterus variegatus | reverse complement strand
CTGTTTCAGGCACAGAAAAACTGAAAGTTGTCATCACCAGCAGACCTACACTACAAAAAATGTTAGTGAGCTTTTTAGGCAAAAGGAAAATGATTCATGTAAATATAGATCTTTGAATAAAAGCACCATAAATGATAACTGTATATAGTTAAGATTTTTTCTTCATTTTCACATATCTTCAAAAAATGATTGAATGTCAAAAATGATAAAAATTTAGTGAGGCATTTAGAACATTTATAAAATAAAAAGTATGAAAATAATAGTACATAGGTCAGCTGGGGAGAAATGGAAATTTACTATTATAAGGTTCTTACATATATCATAAGGTTGTATAATATTACTAAAAGTAGACTGAAAATTTATACACACACACACACACACACACACAATATACCCTTAAACAACAATTAAAATAATAACACATTTTTAGCAGGTAAACCAAAAAGGAAGTTAAAATTGGAAACATTAAAAAAAAAAAAAGAACTCAAACAAAGGCAGATAAAGAAGAAAAATGAAAAAAAAATACATAAATAAAAAACAAATAGCAAGATGGCAGATTTTAAATCAAACCATTATTAATCAATAGGAAAGCAGATAACTCCTTTTTGGATGACAGATTGCACATAGCATGTAACTTAGTTACAACTAATCACTTACTTAGTCCAGGATGTTTAATCTTGAAGAAGTTATGGATATGTTCAGGGTCAGGTAGAGATAAAATGTAACAGCTGAAGATATAATCTAGAGTATGTAAACAAATTCTCATTGTCGATGGGTCCCTGAGTAGTGAAAGAAAGTGTTGACTTGTAGCAGATATGGTAGTCCCATGCTAATAGTTTCAATGTGTCTTACCTCTTTCCCACTAGAACTTGATTAGTTGATTTTTTTGTATTCATTTTATTTTGTGAGCTACTTAATGTTCTTACCACAATAGTGACATATTCATTGGTGAGATCAATAATTGTCTATTTTAAATCAAGTGACTCACGTCTTTGAATCCGTTCACAAACCAGTCCATTAGTTTTTTAGCTGCAAAAAGAAAAAAAACAATTTCTAACTTAAGTAGTAAAATTTGACAGAAGAATTTTTATATTGGTAGTAGAAACAGATAACAGAACCAAAAAAAAAAAAAAAAAACTAATGACTAAATTAATATTAAATAAGAATTATTTCTGTTCTTATTTGGTAATAAGAACTTTGAGGAAAAGTATAAGTAATAAAACAGAAAACGACTGAGGATGTGTCAGATGATAACTTTTTGGGTGGTTAAGGATTTAAGCAGTAAATGTTGACTTGAGAATATAACTGTTGAACATGGCTTTGAAGGAATAAGAGAAAGACATTTCCTTGTGGTTAGAAAATAATCTGCCAAAACCTGTAGATATTTAGGCAGCAATAAATACAGGGCTATAGAGAAGTGTGTTTCCCAACTAAAAGTGAAACATATTTCCCTTGTTTCCTTATCAGATTAGTGCATAAAGTAAATATCCAGAGCAGTTACCTTATTACACCAGCCTGATATAAAAATGCCATATCTCTGTAACCACTCTAGAATTAAGAACTAACAATTTTTGTTGTTGTTTTAATCTTTGTCATTCTCATGAGTGAAATTTTATTTTTTTTATATTTCAAGCTATTTATATTTTTCACTTTGGAAGTTTTCTTTTTTTTCTTATCCTTGACCCAGTTTCTTTTTTAAATGTAAAGTTTATTTTACAGATGAGTTTGTTTTACATGTACACATGAAACTAACTTTTCAAACTTTATGCCGCTCCACTGACATTTATTCAGGATCCCCTTACCTCCCCACCCCAGCTCCCATTGTGTGAAATGAAAGCAGGTCACCAAACCCCTAGTTTCGCTGCCATAGTGTGCCTCTGTCATTATTGGAGTGTATCTTATCCTCTGAATATTTCCAAGATACTAAAAAGTAGGTAATTCCTGTCCTTTTAAGATTGCTTCTAAGCAAGTTTGGACCTTAAGTCAAGTATGCATGTATGACTTTATCTGTAAAATTAGTTCATTCTAGGGGTTATGATAAGAAATGGAGTAGATATTTTAAAATAAGAGAAAGTAAACTCAGAGAAAGCCCTGATGAAATTATTATTATTATTATTATTTGTGTGTGTGTGTGTGTGTATGTAGAAATGGTGAACTTTTCTCAAAGCACCAAAACATAAAGTCTTGATATTTTAGAATTTTATATCTCTCATAGTCTGCTTATGGATCAGCATTTCTACAGGAAATTAAAAGCTACACCCCATTCTTTTTGGTTAAAATGCAGATAACCAGAAGGTGATGGCATCCATCCACTCAAAGCCTAAGTTGCTTCTAAATTAACCTTAACCAGAAAACACCAAATTGGAAGTTCAGGCTCTTGTGTAGCTCTAAATAAGATGCTTCAGATGTCATTATGATCATTTTCTTGTTTGTTTGTTTGTTTCTTTACATAGCTTTCCTGGTAAACAGTCAGAAAAAGTAATAATTGACAAAACAGTAATCTCAAATTTTTTAGTCCCTATCAAAATTTTGTCAGTATTTTTGTCAATGTTTCCAAAAATATTCAGTTAAATTAGGGAATTGCAGAATAACACAGGTTTATAAATACTTTGATGTTTTAATTCAGAGACAGTAATCAGTAAAGTAAGATGAGACTTCAGGAGAAATATGAAAGTACCAGTAAAAATCAGTCCCACAGAACAGTTTCAGATATTGAACTGATCCATGAAAGAAACAATAGTGTAACTTGCAGTACCCATAAGTATTCATGTAACCCAGGCTCATTATTCTCATTTGGTATCCAGGTTTATAGTGGTTGAAGAAGACCTAACATGGGAGAAGCAGTCAGACATGCTGACAGGATGAGGACCTTCTTAATCCGTTCTGTGACTGCCAAAGATCATCAAAATTAATTTCTGTCAGTCTTCCCTGCTTCACTAATTGAAGATCTTATATAGCTTATCTCAGAAATTTCTTTCTTATTGATGTTTCTCATCAGTTCTGCACCAGTCTTTCCTAGTTCTCTGAGGTCTGGATCTGCCTTAACACACCTCTAATGCCATCTTAAGTTTGCCTGTCTTGAGTCTTCTCATGCCCTGAGTGCCTGATTTCAAATTTTCACTGTAGAATTAGCTCCTATGATGCTAATTTTTGCATTTCCAGGTATTAATATAGTCAGTTATGGTCACTGAACAGAATCAGTTGATTCTATGTGTGAGGAGTGGCCTATTTAGAGGCCCATTCTGCTGTTTGCAGCATTCAACTAGCATTAAACTGTGAATATCTGTCCAATACTGTTGTATCACATCTACTTTCCAACATGCATTTGGGGAATTGGCTGTATTTATTATGTTGTTAGGCTTATATATAAAGTTTTCTATGATTCCAGTCACAAAATTGAATGTGTAGACAACATTCTCAGAAATAGAAGTTTAAATTGAGTCTGAATGGTTACCTATATGTAAGGTTATTTACATTGTTTTTAAAAATATCTTTGTTTCTTGTTTATTCTATAAACAACATATATATATATATATATATATTTTTTTTTTTTTTTTAAACTGGGCTATCATTCAATAGCATTCAGTAGCATATCTGATGTATTGTTAACACCATATGCTTGTGAAATAGTGCAGTACAACATCTTAAACTTGATATATTTTATAGACTCAAAACTGCAGACTTTGTAAAAATAATCTAATTTTATTTACAAGAATGTATTGTGTTATATTCTGTTTTGAAAGTCTGTTGAGCTTATTCATAAGGAGGCATTGTCATCATTGATACAAAACTTAATGTCTTTATTCTTAGAAAAATGTCTTTACTACTCCATGCATACATCCTTTACGACCGATAATTCCAGCACATTTCTTTAAAAAACAAGAAAAAGTAGACCATTATAATCTGGCAATATTTTAGCACCTATATTTTCAATGTATGGAATAATAAATTGCTGTTAAATCAATTCAGGTACAGCTAATTAAATAAAGAGATCTTAGTGGCCATGAAATAACTGATTGCCAGATTTTAAGAATATATTAGAAATATTTTTTCTTCTTCATCTATTGTTTCCAAAGCACAATGACAAAATGAGACAAAAGACAGTGATGTGTAGTATAGATGAACAACTTGCATATGGCTCAGTTTTCCTCTGGACCTAAGTAGAGCTAGAGCTAGGGTCTGGAGCTCACAGACCCCTCGGGCCCATTCACACACCCTTCACATGCAGATCTGTGAACTAGGTAACCGGCAACAAGATCCTTGGAGCCTTGGTTGAAGAAGGAATAGTCTTTATTCAGCTGTAGAGCTAGAGCTAGGGTCTGGAGCTCACAGACCCCTCGGGCCCATTCACACACCCTTCACATGCAGATCTATGAGCTAGGTAACCGGCAACAAGATCCTTGGAGCCTTGGTTGAAGAAGGAATAGTCTTTATTCAG
>NW_007739493.1:15820-18111 GCF_000696425.1 Galeopterus variegatus | reverse complement strand
AACATTATCAGAATTCTGTTTCTTGTATGTTTCCAGTTAGGTGACCACAAGACATTTTTGTAAAAGACAGAAAGAAGGAAGCAGCCATTTTATAGCTGACACATGACACTCCTGATCTGCTGACACCTAGCTGGCATGAAACAGCCTCTGGGACTACAATTGCTCTAACTCCCCTGCATTGTCTTTCTGTTTTCCTGACTCCTGGGCCAGATGTGGATGTTTATCAACTTGACAAAGGGCCCTTGTTTCTGCAGAATAACCTTTACCAGAGCAAAGGCATCAAGAATAGATGCAAAATTCAGTCTGTACCCTTGGGATCCCAGCTTGTGCTTATAGAGCTCCCCAGCCTTTTTTCCTTTTTTCTTGTACAACTGTCTTCTTCACATAATTTGGTTCAAGTAAAATCTCTTCAAATCTCTATTATTTCCTATCATAGTATCTAATTAATTTCTTTCTTAGCACTTATCTTATCCTCTATTTTATTTACGTTCCTATTTATTTTCCCCTCATTAGAAGTAAGCTCAGTGAAGCCATAAACTATGTCTCTCATATTACCAGTAATTTATAGGAGTTATTAGCATATTCTGGATAAGTCCTTTGTCAGATATATGTATTATAAGTATCTTCTATAACACAGTAACTTTCTATGTTACTCTCAAAATAGTGTGTTTAAAAGAATATGAATTCTTAGTTTTAATGAAATCCAATTAAAGCAATCATTTCTTTTATGGTTAGTCTTTTATGCTCTTTTAATAAATTGTTCTTACCCCCAAGTCATGATAACATGTTTTCATATTTTGGTCTAGAAAAGTAATTGCTTTACAGTTTCTGTTTGAGTATACAATCCATCTTAGACTAATTTCTGTTTATGATATGTTATAATGGTTAAGGTTTGTATTCATTATTTCTTTTCATAATTCTGTCTAATAAGACATATCAAAACTCAGTGGTTAAATCAATTAGCATTTATTTAGTTTATTAACCTAGGGGTCAGATTGGTGGTCCATCTGGTGTCTGTTGAGCTCATTCATGTATCTGGGGTTGGCTGGATATCCATTTATCTAAGACAACTTCCTTCTGGGGCAACTGAAATGACCCATATTCACTTAATGTATCTTTCTTGTTTTAACACACTGACCTAAGGAAAATTTTATGGCAAAATCACCGGTGAAAGAGTAGCTGCTGGTACAAACACATATCTGATTTTTAAGACAACTTGCTTACTTTTGCTAACTTGCCATTGGACCAAGCAAGACACACTGCTAATCCAAAGTCAGAGTAGGAAGGCCCTATAAAGTTTTATGTCAAAGTTATGGGTAGAGGGAAAAGGGAATGCTAGAGGCCACTGATAACAATTCCCTTGTCAAACTCCATCCTATGGCCATAATTATTTACATCCTGCCTATATGTTTGCTCAGTCTGTAGTGGATTGAATTATGTCCCCCCCAAACTTTGTGAAGCTTGAATTGTGTCCCCCAAGTTTTATGTGTTGGAAACTTAGCCCCCACTGTAACTGTTAAGAAGGTTGGAAATCTGATTATGCTAATTAAAAGGTGGAGACTTGAAGAGGTGATTGGATTGTAGGATTGAGCAGTAGTGAATCGATTAATAATGGTGGTCAGGGGCATGGTGTGTAGGGCTTTAAAAGAAGAGAAAGGAAAGTGTTGCTCTCTCCTTTTGCTCTCTCTGCTTCTACTGTCTTGGAAGAGACCCCTGGGTCACTGTCACCACCACCAGATGGACTTTCGACTTCCCAGCCTCTGAAGCTGTAAGCAAATAAATTTTGTTTTCTTTACAAAATACCCAGTTCCGTGTATTTTGTTATAAGCAACAGAAATGGACTAATACACACTCTTCTTTGAGGACCCTGACTATTTCATCCAATTATGACAGCAAGTTAGAATGTAGTATTTTATGATCTATATTTGTTTTGGGGATTACTTCTTTTGGTTCATGCACCTATGATATAAACAGACCAGTTACCTGTGCCATACAGCCACAACATAAAATCATCAAATAGAGACAGAATAATCCCACCCAACAATCCCGTTCAAATATAGAAAAAATTCACTGCAGTCACTGAATCATACCAATTTTAATATCCTTCTAGGCAAATGTCCCTTACTCCAACAAGGAGAAACATACACACACACACTCTAAATACTAGTTTTACTCTCTTGAAATGGTTTCCCAATACATCAACTCCTGGAAATAGTGCAAAATTGTTTCAATGGTAGACAAGATTAACGGACAAAGGCAAAATTAGAAGTATAGAACAACAGAGTTTCTGT
>NW_007739493.1:12452-14973 GCF_000696425.1 Galeopterus variegatus | reverse complement strand
TGTTACTTAGTTTATCTGCTGAAATGTAATTTTTAGGGCTGGCTGGTTAGCTCACTTAGTAAAGCATGGTGCTGATAAAACCAAGATCAAGGGTTTGGATACCTGCACTAGCAAGCTGCCAGAAAAACAAACAAACAAACAAACAAAACAAAAAGAAATATAATTTTTGTTAACTTTAATAAAAAAAAATGGGTTTCTATTTTTTATGGCTTTCTTCAAATCTATTTTATTTTACAAAAAATTAGTCCCAACATAGGGAAAATTTTAAAAACAATCTTCCTTCACTACAGATATTCGAGAAGTAATATTTTTAGTGCTATTCAGATCTTCTGTAAACTCACTGAAATTTTTGTCTGCCTCATATATGTTATTTAGAGAGAAATGTGAAAATGTCTAAACACAAATATTATTCCTAATTTGTTATTGTTCTCGGTTTTATGGATTTTTTAATTATACCTGTTTTGAAGCCAGGCTATAAGGTACATATACAAATTGCTAATTACTGTATATTCCTTTTGCTTTGACCCTTTAATTCTTATAGAATGTCTCTTTTAATCTCAAGTAATATTTATTGTGTGCCAGTTTATTTTGAACAACTTATATAATGTTGCTAACCCAGTTTTCTGCTATTAGTGTTTGCCTAACAGGTCAGTTTTCCTACCATTTTAAAAACTTTTTTGTATCCTTATTTTAAAAGCATGCCTATTATAAACAGTATATCATTAGAATTTTGTAATTAATTCTGAGAACCTTTTTATTGTAGAATTTATATGTAATTGCTGGTATATTTATTTAATTTTATAATTTTTCTCTTTCTTTTATACTTGTACCATCTATACAATGCTCTTTTTGCTCTAACATTGCTTTTTGTAGTTCAGGTGTTTTTATATCTTTTTCTATCTATTAATCTGTTAGTTAAATAATATTTTACTACGTTTTCAATAGTTAACCTATAGATTACAGCACGCATCAGTGCCAGATATTTGTACATTCAACTCTGAAAAATGTAAAAATCACACAATTGGGTAATTTCCTTACCCCTCCTTCTGTTTTGTATTTTGTCTCTACTCATTATATTAAACTTCCAAATATATTTTAAATTGCACAAGGCATTTTACTATTTTAAATAGTTAAAGTTCACTTAAATTTATTCATTTCTCTCTGCAGTGTTTCCATATGATTTTATTTTTCTGTTTGTAAAATTTCCTATAATATTTTCTCAGTGCAGGCACTGAATCTGCTTAAACTTTGCCTACTGTGAAAAAAAAAAAAAATCTTGTAGGCTATTCTTGCTGAGTATAGACACCTAGGATGGCAGTTACATTATTTCAGCAATTTAAAGATTTCATTCCGTAGACTCTGGGTTACACCATTTTTATTTAGATGCGAACCTTAAATCTTTCTTTTGTCTTTTTTAGAAAAAAATCTCACTTCCTCTATTTATCATTAGTATTTTTTTTTTCGTCTCTGGTGTTTATCATTTTGACTTTAAATGCTCAGGAATAATTATTTTTTCCTGATTGGATCCAAAATGCTTCTTGAATCTATATGTTGATGCCTATTTTATTTGGAAAAAATTCAACTATTTTCCCTTCATATTGCTTCTGCCTCTTCTCTCCCTTCCTTCTGATGTGCCAAATTTAAGGTATTGAAACTTTTTATCTGTGCTCTATATTTCTCTTGCATTCTTTTCAGCAATTTATATCATTTTTCTCTGTTATTTAACCTATTTTCTAGCTTACTAAAAATGACAATTCTGTGTAGAATACACTATTAAACCATCTCTCTGATACCTAATTTTAATTATTACATTTTTTACTGTGAAAATTTTTACTTTACTTCTTTTTAAAGTATAAATTTTACATCCCTGTAGAAATTCTTTGTTGTTTCCTGTATTTACTTGTACACATTAATGATAGTTCATTTTAAATCCATATGATAGTGTGAATCTGAATCTCCTGTGCGCCTGTTTTTTTCTTTTTAAATTTGTTTTCCTCTTAGATGCTACCTTGTAAAGTTTGATTTCAAATGAATTTGAAAAAAATGTGGAGGACTGAGATGATATTTTCTTTTGAGAATTTTATATTCTTCTAACATGCAGGTAAAGTACAATCCCCTCTCTATCATCCACTCAAGGATTAATTTAAGTTTTGTTAGGTCTTTTCTATTTCTATTTTGCCATTGTTGTCAGAGTGTGGCTATTCTGGAGATTTTAAGAAATGTCTTGTGAGTATACCAGGACCCCTCCACCTAGTAGGACCTGAATATCTGCCTCCCCACCACCATGCAGCTGCTAACATCTTTGTTTAGCTTTTTATCCTAACAGCTATTGGTTAATGCTGAGTTTCTTGTAGTTTATTTACTTGCAAAAATGCCATATATAAGTTGTCAAATTTCTTAGAAGAAATTGTATGTAAATTTTGGGGCTTGATTTTTTACTATTCCTTTCTTATCCAGATCCCCCCCCCCAATTTCTAGCTGTTCTGACAGTTCAGACTCCAACCTCATCTCTTAGTAAAGC
>NW_007739493.1:8795-11525 GCF_000696425.1 Galeopterus variegatus | reverse complement strand
TGTTCTTTATGCATTATAAGCATAACAAAATAATCAGATTACAAGTGGAATACTTAGAATACTTATGGAAAGATGACCTTCCCAGCATATATTCTACATTCTTCCTCAATCAAAATACAATAAAATCTCATAGAAACTATATTGAAATAAATTTGAAAAATAGCACAGTTTCCAAAATAGGAACGTGAAAACTCTTGATAGATTAGAAATCTAAAAATCATTATAAAATAAAGTAAGTAGATGGGAATGTAAAGAAATATGCTAAAATTGTGGCTCCATGAGTCTAAGGCTGCTCTGAGAAGCAACCAGAATACTCAAAGGCAGCATAAAAAAGCCTTCAAGGCCTTAGATAAAAAGCTACTGCCCAGGACTAACATCAGAAAATTTTGACATAGAGGTAGGGAGACCAACCAGTTTTACTGGATTCAGATGGTTCCTAAATTCTATCTAAAATCCAGGAACTTTCTAGGAAATCTGGGATGAGTTGGCCGTCCTATCTAGAAGCTATGTACAAACTCAAGGAACAGCAAGGATTTTGGAAAAACTAACAGTATGAACAGGATAAAACTAACTAAATATTTATAATACATTCAGAAGAGGGCTTCAAAATAACCACATTTAAGACATAAGGAAAATTAAATAAACAACCATCTTTATAAAATGAGGCAGCTATAAAAAAGTAGATATAGTTGTTGATTAAAAAAAAAATTAAAGACAGACTGGACAGTGGAATGGACGCAGCTGAAAGTTTGATTAAATATCTTAATGACTAAACGGGATTAACTAGAATATAGCACATAAATATAAAAAGTTGAAAGACATGAAGGGGAAAAATGGCATTGCAAAAATCTCTAATTGGATATTCAAAAGTAAAGAATGAAAAGAATAGAGAAGACAATATTGAGAAAAATTTATACCCTGTTTTAAGTGTGCACTAAAAACAAAGACAAAAATGAACAAACAATGTACATGTATTTTTTGTGGAAAGCATACTACTGAAACTTTTGAGAAGAAAATAAAGAACACTGTGATATATCCGGTATGTGGGTTAAGGGGAAAAATATACACAATAGCAAAAAACAAAAACAAAACCTCATATCTTATAAATATTATGTGTCAATTAAAGATTTTAAAAAATTGTGTCTCAAGTTACAAGGAGGGGATACAAAAAAAAGCACGACTAACAAAGAATCTTAAAAATATATATGTAAAGGACACCTACGTATCAATAAGAAAAGATGAGCAACCCAGAAGAAAATAGCTAAGTCTATGAATGTTCAGTTCACAAAGGGGAAAAAAATGACCATTAAATACTGGAGCAGTGACTAGTCCTGGAGCCAGAGTTAGAATGTATTTCTTGACCTCCCCTTGCCAGAAATTTTGGTCAGATTACTGAGTTCTGACCAACAGACTGTGAGAAGAAGTGATGTATGCTAATTCTGTTCCTGGTTTATAAAACCTTCCCATGTGAATCCTTCATTCTCTTCCCTTATCAGCTGAATATAGATTTTTGAACATACTCTTAGAAGAGTGGGAAGCCTTAAGATGAAAGAAGTATAGATCCCTGATGTTTGCATGGAATAGAGCCTCCCTGCTAGCCTGCTTTGGACTGCAAATGAGCAAGACAATTTTATGCTGTAAGAAGTAGAACTTTTGTGGTTGTCATAGCACTTAACCTTTCTTGACTCCTGCAAAATATTATGAGTTACTGAAATTCTCCAGTACATGGGCTGGCAGGTTAGCTCAGTTGGTTAGAGCTTGGTTTTATAACATTGAGGTCAAGGGTTCAGATCCCTGTACCAGCCAGCTGCAAAAAAAAAAAAAAAAAAAAAAAAAAAAAAAAAAAAAAAAAAAAATTAAAAAAGAAAAAAGAAATTGTCCAGTACAGTAAAATATCTTTTGTGTATAGGTCTCTACATATAATTTATGGATATATGCATATGAAGAAAAATGCTCATTGGAAAAATGCTCATAACCAACTCTATATAGTTATCTCTGCACAGACAGTGGGAAAAGATTGCAGAGTAATGCTTTAGCAGTATCTGCATCACTTATTTAGAAAGATATTTGCAGCAAATATGGCAAAATATTATATCTATTTTTTGTCAAGTACATGTAAGGGTTTAAAATGTATTCCTGTGTTTGCATATTTCACTAATAAGAAAAAATAAAAGTAGGACTTGGAAAACACAACCAAAAAATAAATAAATGAATAAATAAGTAATTAAATGTCTGAAAATTTGTTAGATTGAAAAAAATGTGGCGCACTGTAGCAGTGTGCTGCTTGGGAGTGCGCCAGCGCTCCCGCCGAGGGTTCGGATCCCACATACGGACCAGCCGCTCACTGGCTGAGCGAGGTGCGGGGGCAACACCGAGGGTTGCGATCCCGTTGCCGGTCCCGGTCCGGTACGGGCGCGACACTGAGGGTTGCGATCCGTTGCCGGTCACGAAAAAAGACAAAAAGAAAAAAAAAAAAGAAAGAAAGAAAAAAATGAATAGTCAGTTTGAATAATTCCATCCAATACTGAGTAAAATAAATGTTTATGTCTAGATTTCCATATACTTAGAATTTAAGCCTCTTTGATCTTTTAGTAGGAACAAGAGGTGTTTTTATTATCATATTGGCTATAGGACAATGTAAAATCTTACTGTATAAAAATATAGGTAGTATAGCAGCATGTATAAATCTTATAAGGTTTCTTTGGTTGCTTTACATTAGTAGATGTAGGA
>NW_007739493.1:5946-8126 GCF_000696425.1 Galeopterus variegatus | reverse complement strand
ATAGCAGCATGTATAAATCTTATAAGGTTTCTTTGGTTGCTTTACATTAGTAGATGTAGGAAGTTAAAGTGATGTTAGGGTGTATTAATACATTGCTGTTGCTTTAACAACAATTCCTAGAACTGGATAATTTATAAGAAAACAAAATTTATTGCTTACAGTTTGGGAGGCTGGCAAGCCCAAAGTCCAGGGAATACACCTGGTGAGGGCCTTCTTTGGTGGTGATTTCAGTGATGCAGGGTATCACACTGGAGAAATGGTGGAGCAGAGAGAGCTCCTGATGCACTCTCCCTTAAAAGCCCTCAGAACCGTGCGCATGACCTCCATGAAACCATGGACTTATTACTCCATTTACCAGGGCATGGTCCTCACAATCTAATCACTTCTTCAAAGCCCTACCTGCCAATTACCATAATAGGATTTCCCACCCTCAACAGTTACAGTGGGGATTAATCTTCAATGACTTTGGGGTACCATTCAACCTACTGCATAGAGTTTGAATTGATGTTAGATCATTTGAAATTTAGAAATAGTGTAGTATTTGGGAAAGCCTTTCTGTTTAAGGCACATGTACTCATTACTACCTCAGGATATTTCCTCTTTCTGTACACCAAATGAAATTTTCTTACTGTCTTATATTTTTGGAAATTCACTGGATTTAGGAATCTTGGGTTGATTTTTGATAAAATTAAAATAATAAGCTCTTGCTTATTTATTGGTTATTCCAGTATATTACGAATGAAAACAGATAATATTTTGTTTATTAGAATATAGAATAAAAAATGTAGAAATAAATTACTTTTTGATAAATACATCAGTCCCTTTAAAGTTTGTTTAATAAACATNGGATCGTTGTTGAAAGATTTATTCGTCCTTTGTTGCTCTTGGAAATGCAGTCAATACTCTCTACCTTTGTATAAGTTGATGCAAATATTTTTACATTTATATACCTAAAGGCCTGGCTAGCGTTGCATACAGAATGATCTATTACTAAGCCTTTCAATCACTGTCTGGCTGTTTGCTGAGATCTTTTAAAATATACCAGATTCATAACATAGTAATAGTAAAGTCAAATATACAGTCGATTTTCAGTGTCATAATTTATTCACAATCTGATAAAAATACAGATTAATTTTTAAAGCCTAAAAGATGGCTAAACTATTTTTTTCAAGGTCTCATTTATCTGCAGGTTAAAAATTCAATTTTCTGATGAAATTCTCTCATCTAATTCTCAGTGCTTCCTTATATTTACTCTGAAACATGTTATCGTCAAGATTTTCTCAACTATGGCAATTCCATGTGGAAGTGTGCATGTCTGAGTGATTGCTTGAGTCTTCTGTATGTTGCTCTAGCTTTCGGTTTCTCTATTTGGTAGAGGTGCAATTGGGAATAAACCTTAATACTTATTAAGGTTTTTGACTTTCTACACATTAGTCAGAGAAAGCTTTATACCATTTAGCTTCTAGTGAAAATATACACTAATCTAGGGTAAGGGCCATTTGCAGAAACAATTAACCAATTACCATAAATCTTGTTCCAGAGGAAACATTACGAACTAGGTGCTAAAGAGTTGCAGAACCACAAAGATTTTGCAATTCTTAGGGCATGAAAACTTAAGCAGTCTCAGGCTTCTGGTTAAAGGTAATGACTGCTACCCTACCAAATATACCCATTTCCATAACTAAAATACAGTAAACAGAAGAGCTCTCTCTGTGTGATGCTGTAAATAGAGTGCAAATTCAAATGACCTATAATATGTGGATAGGTTGTTGCATAGTTGTGAAAAACAATACTTTTAGTTAGTCTTTGTTATCACATGAAGTTCAATAGTAAAAATTCTGAAACATAACTGAGCAAACACTAATCTTAGAACATCTGAAATCATGAGACAATTATTTCTGAACTTCTCACCCATGCAGAAAAAAAGAGCTTTAAACCTCGATGTGGAGAACAGGGCTAGGGTAGTCATTGGTCAAAATCTAATACTGCATCATTATTTACGAACTTAATCCTGGAATTTTACTATTCCCACAAAGATATATAATAAAACAGAAAAGCTGGCACTAACATTATAAACAACAGTTGAGAGTAAACTATATTTCAACCTATAGGCTCAACTATTGGCGGAAATCTAAAATGATGCAGCCTTTATGGAAAAGATGATGGTTGTTCCTCAAAAA
>NW_007739493.1:3820-4833 GCF_000696425.1 Galeopterus variegatus | reverse complement strand
AGTATAAAAATACAAACTCATTCCCAGTCAGTATGTGGAATTGTAGGATACAAAAGTTGTAATGAGAAATAAAGCAGAAAGCCATCCCTCTAAAGTATGGAAACAATTTTCTGAGCCAATCTCCTGACTTCAGTTCTCTTTGGCAGCCATGCTGAGACTGCAACACCCAGTATATAAATACAACAGGTAGCATTTACAATTGGACTAAATTGGTTTACTATCATACCTGTGACAAACATTTCTAAATGGTTTTGAGTATTTAAGGTGTTGGGAATGTATTTCTAATAGAAGGAAAGGAAAATGAGAAATTAAAGTTGAATAGATCAAAATACCTAGAAAATAAAGCTTTCTCTAGGTTAAAAAAAGAGACAGCAAAGTAATAAAAGAAAAGGACAAACAATTGGGAAAATATTTATGCATAATATGATAAAGATTTGATATTCTTAATACACTGTAAATCAAAAACACTCTTCAATGGGGAAAACAAAGAATATAGATTATTCACAGAGGGAATCAAATTGCCAATAACCAAATTATGAACGGTTAAATTTCAGTACAAATAAAGAGTAAGCAAATGAAAATAGTGATAACGTATTCTTCTGTGCTTATCAAAGTTGCAGATATTTATTAAAAATAACATAAAGTACTATGATTGTATGGTGAAATTGGTATTCCCCTGCATTATCTGAGGGATTTTTAATTGTATTGAGAAACTCAATGTCTCCCTATTATTTGATGATGTATTTTTTACATTATAAGGAATGTGCAAGGAAAAAATTACAAGTGTAAGAATATATTTATGTACAATGATATTTAACATATCATAATTTATAATTACAGAAATTATAAAATAACAAATGAAGTGGCTAATTTCTACATCAGTGCAATAAAATCTTATGCAGCCTTAATGAATGAGGTATTTGAAGATTATTTTACTTAAGAAAAAACTTATAATTTTAAGGGTGCTTGTGTTAGAAATAGTATAGCAATATAAAGAGATTTAAAAGTTATTG
>NW_007739493.1:1976-3267 GCF_000696425.1 Galeopterus variegatus | reverse complement strand
ATGGCCAGATTATGATTCATTTTTTTCCTTCTGATATTCTTTTCTACTTTCCAAATTTATTTATTGTATACACCTGTTTTTGTTATCAGAAAAGTAAATATTTTAAATATTATTAAGCAGCCATAAAATCCAGAATTAGAATATGCATGATGTACTGAAAGATCTAAGTAAGTTTCTGTATTCTCGTTACATACAATATGTATATTCCAATCATATGTTCTATTTTCTATTTTACCTCGTGTGGGTTGCTGTTCCCCAGGTACACAAAAGTGTTTGGTGGTACATTTAGTCTCCACAAATATGTAAGAAACTTTCTATTTTCTTATCTTTCAAGATGAAGAATTGAAATTTTACTAGCTGATTTGAGAAAGTGAAAAGAATTAGGGGTATACAGTGCTTGGAATTCTAAACAGTGCAATAAATTGTTACCTGCAAGTATTTATAGGATGGTGCCCCAGTTAGGCTGTGAATCAGAGATCAGCCAGGCCTAGAAGGAGAAAAAGATGCAAATAATTCTTTTTACTGAAATTGGGTATTAAAACACATTCTATTATTCTCTGTCTCCAGTTCACACTAGTCTAAAAAGTGAATCAGGGCTGAGACTTCAACTTGTTATCAATAGAAACGTATACAGTATTCCAGGTTCTTTAATTTAGCTCTTTCATTTTCTATACATGCACTTGTTTTCTTCCTCCATGCTCCTGAAGGGCATATTATGCTTTACTGTGATTACTGGTTTGCATTTCTTTCTCCTGTACTGGATTATGGCCTCCTGAAAAATAGAATCTATATCTAACTTGGCTTCTGGTTCTCGTGCTTAGGGCAGTGCTTAGGACAAAATAGATGCCCAGTCAATGTGTGCTGCTTAAATTCATTTTCTTTCCTTTCCCTCCCTCTTCCATCTCCTAACTAATATTCCTGAAGAATTCTGTGTGCCACCCATTGTAATAAGTATTTAACATAAAATATGTCATCTACTACACATATTAAACTCGTGAAATTATTACTACCCTCTCACCAATCCCCACCAAATTTGCAGAGAATAAGAAGAGATCAGTCTAGGCAACAAACTTGCACAAGCTCATACTTAAAAGCAGAAATATAAACAGGGATTCAAATCCAGCTACAGTGAACTGGCAGGAGATGGAGTAAGTAAAAATTGGGGGTTAAATGGTATTCTGCAGTGTTTTGAAAAATATTTTGAAATATTATTTAAACTGGCAGCTATTATCTAAATTTACTTTGGTGGTATTTTGACATCTTATGGAACCAGAAGTCATTTAAATATAGG
>NW_007739493.1:0-340 GCF_000696425.1 Galeopterus variegatus | reverse complement strand
ATATATATATATATATAGTATTTTTATACTATGTTCTTTTTATATAGTATTTCAATATAGTATCTATATAGTATATATTATTCTTTTTATATAGTATTTTTATACTATATTCTATAATAAAGACACTATGCCCAGCCCACACATAAAGAATGATGCTACATCTCTTTATGGGAAGAGTATCTACATAAATTATTTGAAATTATTCATTTATTCATTTACTTAATTATATCAATATGGGCTCATGCAATTTTTTATACTTTGGGTTATTATTAAATACTACTTTATGTATTTTGTTGCTTAAATCATTTTGGCTTTGGCCATTGGTAGCTGTTTCAGTTGG
>NW_007739492.1:32884-36099 GCF_000696425.1 Galeopterus variegatus | reverse complement strand
CTTTAAGCAAGATATTTCTTGGATCAAAAGAGTTTTTAAAATTTCAATCTAGGTCTGCCTCCAGGGTGATAATGGGCTGGTCTTTTGGACGAGAGCAGTTCCTTTGACAGTTTTGTTTCTTATAAATTAATAAATTAGAATTCTGTTTGTTGTTTTTTAAATCCTGATTTAACTGAGGCTTCATATTTATTTGGTTGAAATAGAGAAAGATAGTTTGATAGAAAGGTAGTGTTTATATTTAGAATTTCTGTGGGGGTCTATTTAGAAGGAAGGAGCTGCCAAAATCCTTCTTACAGCTTGGGGTTCCCCTTTGTGGGGGTGCATGACATGGGACAGGTTTTGGGATGGGAATGAAAGGGCTTCTTTTTGTGTCTCAGAAAGGATCTTGGGACCTTGAGGGCAGTCAGAGCAGAGAAGGGCCAGATAACAATGGGAAATGCCTAGTCTTTCCTTATATACTAGATAGGGGGACACAGTTGACTATTTTGACCCGAACCAGAAAACATGCATCCGCAACCTGGATGTCTTGCAGGTTTAAAGTGGGATTAATTTTGTTCTTCACACCAAATGTGCTCCTGTATTCTCAGTCTTAGTGATTTCCGTATCTCCTACCCAATTTTCTAAACTAGGATGTATCTCCTGTCCAGTTTTCTAAACTAGGAATATTTATGTCTTTGTCTCTTTCTTTTTCATCTCCTATGTCCAGTTGGTCAACAAATCTTGTTCATCCTATGCCAGATTGTCCTTTCCTTTACTACTCCTACTTCTTTAGTTCAGTCCCCATAATCTCTCCCAGGGACTTTTTCTCTTTCATGTACTGTCACCCATTTCTTCCTACTCCAGTTCATTTTTGTTGTATTCCCAGTTAATTTTCTAAAAATAAATGTGCTTAAAAATTTCTTGATCATGTTACCTGCAGGATAAATTCCAAACCTCTTAGTTTTGGGAGGCCAAGGACCTATCTTATCTATTTTCTGCCTACCTTTTCTAGTTCCCATACCAATGTCCATGCATCTGCAATTTGCACACACATGCATGCTTGTATCCAGACTTCTACCACAAGGAGCTTTGTGAGGTGTCTACACAACTCTGAACCTCTACGTGGAAAGCCTTTCCTTCTCTACTTCCTCCTTCACCTGCCTGTGCCTGGAAAACAATTTTCCTGTATGACCCTGCTCACATGTCGGGTACTTAGTGAAACTTTTCTGACTCCCACTTAGGTTGAGTCGATTGCCAGTGATGTGTTCTAACAGAAGTTTGTGGATCTCTCCCTGATAGCACTTATCATATTGAGTTATAATTTATCTTTTTCCTGATGTCCAGGGTGGGGACTGTATGTTTTTGGTCCTTATAGTAACAGTGTGTTGCATCTTCCTTGGTGCATAGTAGGTGCTCAATAAAAATTTTGCGAGTGGGTGAATCTTCAAAGTTGCTTAATGCTTTTATTCTTTTCCCTTTGTATTACTGTAGGGATTGCCTACCACCTAATTTATTGATTTTGTAAATTATTTAAAAAGAGTCAGATCTTTTATTAATTCAGCGTATGTCTATTGAGTGTTTACCCTGTGCCAGTTATGAACAAGAAAACAGTTCCAAAATAGCACTGTTGGTACAATTTGAAAATCATCCATATTTACAAATACCAGAAGGTTGCTATTCTACCAAACACTCTACTGATTTATTCAAGGTTAGGAGCTAGGACTTTTAAATCAGACAGGCATGGGTTGAAATTCCACTTCCATGCATTGCAAGTTGTGGGATCTTTGGCAAATTATTAAATACTTCTAAAAAAACACAGTTTCTTTCTCATTGAGGAAATCAGAATTTTTTTGTCCGCATAGTATCTCCCCTTTACTTAAAAAAGAATTAAATGAGTGTAAAATGTCTAGAACTATACCTAGTAAATAGTAAGCATTAATAAATGGTAGATGTTATGTTTTTCCTCATTGAGGAAATCGGAATTTTTTTGTCTGCATAATATCTCCCCTTTACTTAAAAAAGACCAGGATTTTTTTTGGGGGGGGGGTAGGGAGTGGGAGACCACTTAAATAATTTAAATCCCTCTTTGAAACAATTGCTGCTTTTAAAAATTACCTTTCTAAACAGATTATGTTATACTTCGTCTTCTTCAGGGTAGCAATTAGACAGCCAGAGTTTCAAACAAGATGTATAAACAACCAGAGATGCGACCTTACCTGTGATTTTCAAAACAAGGGTGTGTTTGTCAGTATAATTTATTGCATGCTGCTTGTATTTTCTTTTGACTTAAACTATAGTTCAGAGAAGTTATTTTTATAATATTAAAGTGCTGTGAGTAATGAAAAAACACTAATACCTGGAAAAAAATAACTGTGGATGATAATTTTCTGACAGCATCAATGGTGCTATTTTGGCACTACTGGGCTCTGACTCTACTTTTAACTGCAAATGTATAAAACCAGACTGAGCTCATTATTTTTAGTAAGTTACATCTATGTTACTTTAAATAAGCGTTCTTTTAGTGTATTTTCATTTTTTGTTTACAGGTCATTAATTATTTGATAGTATTAGAAGCAGAAGTTAGAAATAAGGCCTTAAGTCCCAGTTGAATAAGTTTCATCTAAAATTACAGGGTAAGTCAACAGAGAAAGAGTGTCAGTTTTCAAAACTTAAGGGAGTAAAGGTAGACATCCTAAGGTATAGGACATAGGCAAAATAATGACATACGATAATGATCAACATTAACGGCAATGGAAAGTTGTGATGAAAATGAAGTGGTTTACATCTGAATTTGCTCTCATATCTGCCTACTATTCTGTTTAAACCCAGGGAAATATATTTTCTTTAAAATGCTTGTTTATACTTTATGTGTTGATCAGATATTCAGTATATGCTATTTCTTTTGTAACAGAATTACCTAATTCTAGGAGAACGGAAATTGAAGCCATTCATGCCGTCTTAAAATCAGAGGTAAGGATAATTAAAGACTGATTAAACTTAGATTTTTCTTTTTTTTTTTTTGGTTGGCCAGTAAGGGGATCTGAACCCTTGACCTTAGTGTTATCAACACCTTGCTCTAACCAACTGAGCTAACCAGCCAGCCCAGATTTTTCTTTTTGGAAGCTGCGAGAGTTATTCAAACTTTATTTCAGTCCTCTCATTTTAAATGCACTCCATTCCACTTTTTATCTCTTCTTCTTTATCTCTGTTTTTGTGAGCTTTTATCAGCCTCCTTT
>NW_007739492.1:21900-32293 GCF_000696425.1 Galeopterus variegatus | reverse complement strand
TTTTTATCTCTTCTTCTTTATCTCTGTTTTTGTGAGCTTTTATCAGCCTCCTTTTGATGAAGAATATATTTACATGTTATTGCAGTTTGCTATTCTTTAATATTCCCATGTCTATTTCTATATGCTGGAAGTAGGAAAACTGCCAAATGTAGAAATGACTGTTACAAAAATCTGTCATTATCAAGGATTTACTGTGTTCTAAGAGTGTGTTAAATTGCAGTAGTACATTTATTTAAGTATAATATGAAGACTGTAATTTTGTTTAATCTACAGCTTTTTAATTCCCAAACATTAAAATAACAATAATATTTGGATGGAAAGTAGTTAAGAATATAGGTATAGCAAATTAATTTTACCATTTTATTCATTATTGGTCAAGTGTCTAGTCGTGACTAGTTCTGGACATTGTACTTAATAGGGATGAGAAAGGCTTGGAAAAGAGTTCAAAGGAAAGCCATAAAGAAAATGAAAGGATTTAAAAGTAGTTTCTAGGGCTGGCCCCCTGGCTCACTCAGGTGAGTGTGGCGCTGGGAGCGCCAAGGCTGCAGGTTCAGATCCTATATAGGGATGGCCGGTGCACTCACTGGCTGAGCATGGTGCGGACAACATCATGCAGAGGGTTGCAATCCCCTTGCTGGTTAAAAAAAAAAAAAAAAAGAAGGTTCTGTTGTAAAGGACTAAAGAAACTCAACTCTTAACCTTGAGATAAGAACAGTGAGAGAACTCTTAATAATTCTGTTTCAGCAAAAGATATTCTTAGAGGACTGTGGTAAGCATGTTTTCCTCTTAACTAAGCCCATAAAAAGAGAACATTGAATTTAGATATAAGAAAATATTTACTGACTAGCATTGTTGAACTCTGGTCTAGATTATCCAGCTGGGATTGTGGAATTTGACAGTAGAGGGACCTCTCAAGAAGAACTACAGTGGTATTCTGCTTCAGTACAAGATGGCAGTTTGGTGGCACTTAGAGATCTTAGCTAATACCTTAGTAATAACCTAATAAGAAAAGTAGGTGTGAGGGCCGGCCCGTGGCTCACGTGGGAGAGTGTGGTGCTGATAACACCAAGGCCCCGGGTTCGGATCCCACATAGGGATGGCCGGTTAGCTCACTGGCTGAGCGTGGTGCTGACAACACCAAGTCAAGGGTTAAGATCCCCTCACTGGTCATCTTTTAAAAAAAAAAAAAAAAGAAAAGTTGGTGTGTTCCAGTGACAAATAGTTTCTTTGTACGGCCGAGATAAGAAATTGTTCCCACAGTTCCTAAAGAAATCCTCAGAAAGCACTCATTGGCACAGATCCACCCAGAAAAATTAAAGGGGAGAGGTGTGTGTGGTAGCATTAGCTTTGGTTAATTCACCAGTGTACATTTTGAGAAAAAAATAAATAAGGTTAACCTGCTCAATGAATGTCTGCTTCGTATTGAGCTTGAGAAGGGAGATAGAAGTATTCTGTCCTTCTGTTGATCTTAGTCCTTTTAATGCCTCTCATAGTGTTATCATTGGACTATAGTAAGTATGATTCTAGTGTTTAGAAATATTTATTTTTGATAAAACACCTCCAAATGCAAGCTAACTTTCTCATTTGGTGTTTATTCAGAGTACCATAAGCTACTGAAATACTAGAGGAAAAGAGATGATTGGACTTCCCAAGGGCTTTTTTTCTAAGATAATTTTGACTATCCATAATTCTCACCTTATGTGCTTACTTCATACCCTAACCCCGTATGTGACTGTGCAGTATATCTGTTCAAGACTTACTGCTGTAAGAGGATAAGGTGTAGATATGTCTGAATATTTTATTTAGTAAGTTTTCATATAGACAGAGGGCAGTGTTTTTTCAGAGGTTTTCCAAAGGATATTAGATTTGCTTATAGATGTTAATGTGTAGCTGACTGAATTAGTTAGGATTCTTTAGTTCCAAGTAATAGTAACCAGCGTAAACTAACTTAACCTTCTGTATACGAAGAAAAACAGTCATCACATTTACTGTCTTGGTCCAATAGACTATTTTAATCTTTTTATATTAAGTCATTTTATAAATAACTTACAGAAGTATGAATAAAGTAATGGTGAAAATCTTTATTAGAAATTTTAATAATAATTTAAATATAGCAAATCCAAATTTTTATTTCATATTTTTCTGGTTTTGAAACATATACACACAAAATAGGTAGTGTTCTTTGAATTCAGCTAACTGCTTATTAACTATTTTTGTGTGTTTTTTAAAATTAAATTTTTTGTTGAAACATATTGATGGCACATGTTAACTCTTAAGCATAAATGAGAATGTTTCTATCTTGTAAATACTGGTTCCAGATTTTAATTATCCCCCCTAGTAGATTTTAGGTTATCATTACTTCTAATTCTTTTTTTTGACCAGTAAGGGAATCGCAACCCTCGGCACGGTGTGGTCTGCAACATGCTCAGCCAGTGAGCACACTGGCCATCCCTATATTGGATCCGAACCTGTGGCCTCAGCGCTACCAGCGCCGCATTCTCCCGAGTGAGCCATGGGGCTGCCCCCTTTTCTAAATTTTTTTTTGATCATTACTTGTAATTCTTGACTTTTGTCATTAAAACTGACAGTTTTGAAAACTTTAATGGCTCATTTTTTTTAAAAAAAATTTAATCATAATTGATTATGCATATTTTGGGTATTCTGTGTTGATCAAATCAATATTACTAGTATGTGTATTGTTACAAATTGTACTTATTCTTTATGCCTCTTGTCCAATTTCTCCCCAGCCCCTCTCCCTCCTCCCTCCCACCACTGATAACTGTAGATTTCTTCCCTCCCTTTGAAAGAATAATGGTTACTCATTGATTTGCTGCTTAGATGAACTGTCCAATGCTGACAGGTGTGTTCAGGTCCCCTAATATTATCATAGAGCAGATGCTTCTTCTGTCGCTCTGGAATGGGCTTTGTGGAGAGAGTCATCCTCTTCTTTTTTTGGGTCTCTGCTGGTGACTCTCCTTGTGTCAATGCACTCCAGTGGCTGGTGGACCATCTATGTGGCGGTTATGGCATCTAGCCACTTTTGCGGCAACCATGGTAGCTGTGGTGGGCCACCCACATGGAGGTGATGTTTTTGGCATGTTCCTTGGCACTGGCGGTGTGCCTGGTTGTGGACAAGGGGCTGGTCTCTGGCTCCATGCCCCAGGTCCCCTGATGGCCCCAAGGCACTGGTGGTGTTCCTGGGCCGGAACTAATTTTTTGTCCTTTGCTTACTTCTAAAACGGGCGAACTTCCAGTGGGAACCAGTACTTGAGCTGTGTCGTTGCACTAAATTGCTGCTTTGCTGCTGTTTCCCTAGGGAAGGCTTTTTGTGCAGCTCAGGGTTTAATGGTTGACCTTATAGGTACTTCCGGCTCTCCAGAGACCCAGTGCACCTGGATTGTGTAGAAACTCTGATCTGGGCCTGAATCTTGTCATCAAACTGCACCCCATGCAATTCTGCATTCCTGACCAGTCTCCTCTGAGTGGTCCTGTGCTGACTGGGGGTCTGATTGGCTGTCCTTGCAGTGTCCCAGTTTTCTTCTGGTGGGCCTGTCCCCCCCACCCACACTTCATGCGCGATGGGTCCTGCACGGGTCCCATGCAACAATGACTTACTGGCCTCTTAATGGCTCCCCTTTTTCAGCTGTTCTTTTTTTTTTTTTTTTTAAAGATGACCGGTAAGGGGATCTTAACCCTTGACTTGGTGTTGTCAGCACCATGCTCAGCCAGTGAGCTAACCGGCCATCCCTATATGGGATCCGAACCCGTGGCCTTGGTGTTATCAGCACCGCACTCTCCCGAGTGAGCCACAGGCCGGCCCCTCAGCTGTTCTGTTGACTTGCTCCTATGTGGGTTTACGGGAACCCTATTAGCAGTCTTGCTGTCTTGGGGGCCACCAAGGTCCTCTTCTCCTCTGCCACCTCCAAGTAACTCCATGTGAAGGGCACAGCTGTGGCTTCTACTGGCTCCTGCCCCATGTGCTCAGCAGTTCCAGCCTTTAAGGCTGCCGTGGCCTGAAATCCTCCAAGCAATTTTTTTTTTCTGTCTTTGTGGCTTCTCCCCCTTCATGAACTCTGTAGGTCTCTCCTCCTCTTCCCCTGAGCTCCAGTGGCCCCAGCTTGGCTGTTGTTGCGTTTTTATAGTTGTAGATTGGTTGATTTGTGGGAGAGAGTCCTCATGATTTTGTTGATCAGACAATGGCTGTCATCTTTGCTCCATAGTTACCAAGTATTTTTATTCTTATATTTATAAATACCAATTAGAATGATCAATCCCTTTAAGAAAGAGTAATAGTCATTAATATCAATTCTTACAAATAGGGCTGCTTTAAAAAGAAATTAAAGTTGGTACTAATGGACCATGATGGTTTACCAAGCATTAAGCAGGATGAAATATTTTAAGAATATAAGTGTCTCTGGACTCCAAGAGCAGAAATGCAGGCACACTTTAGGAAGGGGCTGCAACTAGAAATGGAGGCCATCAGGAGTCTTTTTTTCTCATTTATATTCTTCTCTGCTCTTCGTCGTGTGTATTTATTCTTTTTTCCTTTCAGCCCAGCCTCCTCTGCTATGTATTCCATGTGATAGAAAATATGACCCCAGACAACTCTTAATATATTACAGGTTCAGCCAGATAAGGAGAATCTGTCCTTCATGTGTTTTCTCAACCTTTCTGACTCTCATATGGCTAGGGAGATGAGGGCAGACAACCAAGTAGGTATTGACCAAATTCAAAGTTCTAGTTATTAGTCATAGTTAAATAACCTCAGGGTTTTTTTGTGTGTGTGTTAAAAAGCCTAAAGTGGACTTTTATAACCAGGTTTTGACTTCAGTATGTTGTTTTATTCATTTATGTATTTTTTTCATATTAACAACTCTCAGAAAAACATGCAAAAGCAGCCAATAGAATAGAAGGCAATTAGCTGTGTGACCATTGGTCCTGTTTCTTACTACTACTTCTTCAAGATAACCGAGGTCTGTGTTAGATTTCTGGGGCTAGAGTCCCAAACTAAGGTTTGTGGATGTTGTAATTATTCCTTTGATTTAGTCCATTCGTTTTCTCTGGGAATTCGTGAAATATTCCTAGACCATAGTTTTCATGGCTGCTGACATCAGAAGTTCCTAGAATCTAAGAAAAAAACAGATGACATCCCAAAGGTGAAAAATTCATCATCTTCTGGCAGCTTTCTTGCCCACCGTCTGTCTCCTTTTTCTCAGTCATCATTGTTAAACTGTGTAGATATATTAGTAGAATGCTTAGTAAATTATCTGTAATAACTTTTAAATTCTTTTTTGCAGAGAGTTTTAATGTCTATTTCTCTTGTCATCTTCTGTTCTTATTATGTTCATATTATGTTCATGACAAGGAGCGATAATAGGTTAAGGTAATATTTATGTACATAAANATTGAATTATTTTCATTTCTGTATCATCTGTTTCCTCCTAGTCATCTTTGTATACACACCGGCCTTCAGCATTTGTCCATGAATGAACTGAATCAAGTAAATGTTGGAGTATAAATGTTATATTTAATGAAAGAATACTGTCACATATTCATTTAGTAAAATGGGATGGTTCAGGTCCTTGTCATAAAGTATTGCAGAATAAAATACTTTCTTATTGAATGGCTAATGTGAAAATCATATTTCCTTTTTGTTCTTAGCAATATATTGTTCATCATCAGTTCTTGAGTTTCAGAAAATTTCATTTTGATTTTGCCATCTAAAGACTGTTTGAGATTTTGCCTCTATAGACAGTTTCACCATTAGACTCTAGAGTGCTGCTTTCTATCTCTTTGCATTCATCTTCAGAGTTGTCTAGTGATTGTGAAATGGTTTCCCCTGTCAGTTTATTTTTCTTTGTCAAAAAATGAATAATTCTGAATTTTCACCTGTGTTCCGTGAAAGCCAAAAAAAAAAAAAAAAACCTCCAAAGATATCTCCAAACTGCTGTTTACCTTTATAAAGATGATGTCATACTTAGGGCAATGCGAACAGAAAACTGGTTATTTCACTACTATGTGATACTTCTAGGTGATTCCATACGTCTTCTATTTTCTTATTATTTTAGTCTTTTTCAGCATAGTTGGGAATAGTTGATAAGTAATGATAAAATAAATCCTAGGATAATAAAATAACAAAATGTTTCAGGATACAGAAAAAACAAGATCATTACAATCCGTGGATTATTCTTAGATTTATGAAAGGATCCAATGTACCATTATGGTAATTGCAAGGTGGAATGAATTTTATTTTATTTTAAAAAGTAGGTAAATTTTTTGTTTGTTGGAAGACCTTTAAGAAAGAGTAATAGTCATTAATATCAATTCTTACAAATAGGACTGCTTTAAAAAGAAATTAAAGTTGGTACTAGTGGACCATGATAGTTTACCAAGCATTAAGCAGGATGAAATATTTTAAGAATATAAGTGTCTCTGGACTCCAAGAACAGAAATGTAGGCACCCTTTAGGAAGGGGCTGCAACTAGAAATGGAGGCCATCAGGAGTCTTTTTTTCTCATTTATATTCTTCTCTGCTCTTCGTCGTGTCTATTTATTCTTTTTTCCTTTCAGCCCAGCCTCCTCTGCTACGTATTCCATGTGATAGAAAATAGGACCCCAGACAACTCTTAATATATTACAGGTTCAGCCGGATAAGGAGAATCTGTCCTTTATGTGTTTTCTCAACCTTTCTGACTCTCATATGGTTAGGGAGATGAGGGCAGACAACCAGGTAGGTATTGACCAAATTCAAAGTTCTAGTTATTAGTCACAGTTAAATAACCTCAGGGGTTTTTTGTGTTAAAAAGCCTAAAGTGGACTTTTATAACCAGGTTTTGACTTGAGTATATTGTGTTCTTCATTTATGTATGTTTTTCATATTAACAGCTCTCAGAAAATCATGCAAAAGCAGCCAGTAGAGTAGAAGGTAATTAGTTGTGTGACCATCGGTCCCGTTTCTTACTACTACTTCTTCAAGACAGCCGAGGTCTGTGTTAGATTTCTGGGGCTAGAGTCCCAAACTAAGGTTTGTGGATGTTGTAATTATTCCTTTGATTTACTCCATTCATTTTCTCTGGGAATTCATGAGATATTCCTAGACCGTAGTTTTCATGGCTGCTGACATCAGAAGTTTCTAGAATCTAAGAAAAAAACAGATGACATCCCAGAAGTGAAAAATTCATCACCTTCTGGCAGCTTTCTTGCCCACCATCAGTCTCCTTTTTCTCAGTCATCATTTTTAAACTGTGTAGATATGTAAGTAGAATGCTTAGTAAATTATCTGTAATAACTTTTAAATTCTTTTTTGCAGAGAGTTTTAATGTCTATTTCTCTTGTCCCATTATATTCTTATTATGTTCATGACAAGGAGCGATAATAGGTTAAGGTAATATTTATGTACATAAAATATGAGTAATTTTTTTCATGTTTTCCAACATCTTAAAACAAAAGACTATGTATAATGTCTAGAGTCACTGAAGTATTATGTTCATGACAAGGAGTGATAATAGGTTAAGATAATATTTATGTACATAAAATTTGAGTAATTTTTTTCATGTTTTCCAACATCTTAAAACAAAAGACTATGTATAATGTCTAGAGTCACTGAATCATATTTAGACTATTTTGTATACTTTTAACAGTAGTTTTTCAAACAAACCCAGTAGTGATTTTCAAATTGGATTTTTCAGAGGTGCCTCAGGGAGTCTGGGGAACAAGGCAAGTAAGTAATGTGAGGCTTTAGTCTTCTACCTGTAATTCATCCAGAAATCTTTTCTAAAAATATGTCTTAAAAAAGTTCTGCTGCTTGAGGAGAAAACAGAAGCTCAAATAGGTAATCTATTCATTCATTTACTAGACATGTATTATATGCTAGACATTGGGTATAGAAAGATGGGAGAAACATCAATCAGCGGGGTTTCTTAGCAGAAAATCAAACTGAGCAAAATGTTAATTTTCCCCCTTTGGTTTAGAATTGGGCATATTCTGTATAAACATGCTTATGCATTTGTATAATTTGAAAGTATATTTTAAAGGCCATAATTCTGTCTGACACCTTTTATATTTTTACATCATTTTTTATATGAAGCAATATATTTTTCATAATGCCATGCACATAACTTACAGTCTTTTTGTTGAAAATACTTTTTTCTTTGCTTTCTAGAATGAAAGACTGAAAAAACTTTGTACTGATCTGGAAGAGAAGCATGAAGCCTCAGAGCTTCAAATAAAGCAGCAATCTACAAATTACCGAAATCAACTGCAACAGAAAGAGGTAAAGATTTTTGCAGTTACTTCATATTCATTTTACTGTAATGTATTTAGGAAGGCTTTTAAGAGTTATAATATAAATCAAGCTATCTTGATCCGTAAAAATATTGAAACGGTGTTAAATTTAATAATTCCTGACTCATGGGCCGGCCCGGTGGCGCACTGGAGAGTGCACCGCTTGGGAGTGTGGCGGTGCTCCCGCCGAGGGTTCGGATCCCATGTGGAGACCGGTTCCCGCTCACTGGCTGAGCGTGGTGTGGGCGCAACACCGAGGGTTGCGATCCCGTTACCGGTCAGTAAAAAAAAAAAAAAAAAAAAAGACGAAATAATTCCTGACTCATTTTGATAACACTAATTTAACAAGAACTTTCTAAGCTTTTTTACTAAGTTTATATTATATAAACTGACCTTTGTGGACTTTAATTTCTACTTTCCAAAAGAAGAAAAGTTTTTATGTAAAATGTCTTCAGGCATTTGTTGCTTGTAATTTCTGATTTTATGAAACTTTAATTTGTCATATTTTCTTAAGTTGTTATAAATCAGTGTGGTTATTCCCAATGACTTTTTAAAATGCTTTTGATTACAAGTGTTATTATTTGTTGTATTGGCATGTACTTGATTTTCCATGAAAAAGAACATTAAATATAATTATTCTGTTTTATAAATGTTTTTGTTTTCTTTTAGTTTGATTGAAATGGTTGTTTTGAAATTGGCTTATCTTTTCTTTGCACTGCTGGTCATAGATATTGTATGATATAATCACTGTTATCCCGAATCCTTAAAATGTAGACTGCGTCCCCATGTGTCATGCTGTTATTGAATTCTCTTTAGTGTTTAGTACATAGGTGGAGTCCAATAAATAGTTATACTTGTATTGAATTTACCCATTTTATTAGCCAGATCATTTAGGTGTTTTTCAGTTTGTTGATTTAAATGTTCATGTCTACCATAACTTCATATTGAGGTGTTTTAAATTTAGATATATTGATTTCTAGTACCTTCAGTGACATGCTAAGGTTAAAAATAAAAGTATACCACATTAAAGATAAATATAAAATTTAAAATAGAGCTTAAGTTTTTAATCTATTGGGAATTTGATAATTTCATAATACAATAAAGATAAATTACTTCAAAAATAAAATGAATACAGAAAGGGAAAGTTACAAGTTCAAATTAAAATTACAAGCCCACTTACTGCCAAATTGCTTTAAAACTCTNATGTAGAAATACTGTTACTTGTTGGCTGTTTTTTCAGTATCCCATTTTCGTTAGTTGTGGCAGAGTGTCTTTTGGACTAGTTTGAGTTCTTCATAAATGGCTTCTGACAGTTCTCTCTAGATTACTCACTTGTGTTTTTAGAAATCTTTCATTCCGAATGGATGTGGCATTATGGTAGATTCTGTGTTTGTAATTTCTTTGAAGCTGTGACTTGGTGTCCAATACATAAACTGACACAGGTTGTATTTTCTTATCATTTTAAGGTTTGATAATCACAAAAAGAGCCCTAAGAAATCGCCTATAGTACCCCATACATAGACGATAGCAAACCCACGTTTAACTGAGAAATTCGTTGCTTTAGTTAACATGTGAGTGAAATTTTGATCTTATACCATTTGAAACATTATCTGTGATTTCACTCTGGTGATCATGTTTGTTTTTTAAATAACCACGTTATGGATAGGATGTTATAGAAGACGTAGGTTCAGTTAACAGAGTACTATTATTTGATAATCTTAAACAAATTATTATACCTTTTAATATTATTAATTTATAAAAAGGCTAATATGGTTATTTTATAGTACTTTCTCTAAAACATGGATTATAAATATATAGGTCGAAATCAGCTACCGTAAAGCAAGACAGATTGCGCTACAGGATCAGTTGCTGACACTGCAGTCAGCCACTCAGTCAGTACATTCAGGAGCTGGTGGTGTACCGGCAACCGCTGCATCTTCTTCATTCGGTTCTGGGATCAGTCATCATGCCTCAGCTTTCCGTGATGATGACATGGACTTTGGAGACGTTATTTCATTACAGCAAGAAATAAACAGATTGTCAAATGAAGTTTCAAGACTCGAGTCTGAAGTTGGCTATTGGAAGCATATTGCTCAGGTAGCTAAAATTT
>NW_007739492.1:20036-21033 GCF_000696425.1 Galeopterus variegatus | reverse complement strand
TACAGCTTTGAATGAGAAGAATCCAAAAGTTCTTTAATTTGCTTGTCATACCAAAAATTATTCTGTCTTGGAGTAGAGATCTTCTGGGTAACATCATTTTTAAAAGGTTTTTACTTGGATCATTATTAGCATTAATATTGGGTAATTTCCATTTTAGAAATTTCCTTTTAAAAAGCTGCTCAATTATCCTCACAATTGCATTTTGTTAAGCTAAATAAGATATTCTATGATTTTTTCTTCTTAACATTAGCTGTTTTAAAAAACCGTTGTCTCTCCAATCAGTTAACAAATTCTCAAATATGATACCTTTTATTTATGTATTGCTATTGTACTAGGGTCTTTAAAAGGTGCTTGGCATTCATTAATCATAATCTGTCTGAGAAATGCCCCTTTTTTGAAAAGTATCTGTTAATAAAGTTAGTTTGCAACGTCCTTTTTAAAAAAAAATCAGGGTAATTATTTTCTAATTCTCTTTTTCTGATCTAGACTTCTAAAGCACAAGGAACACATAGCTCTGATCAAAGAGAGATCTTCAAACTGCAAAATGTCATTAAGGTAAGTCAGATTGCTGATTCACAGTTGCTATTATACATCTAAAATCTTATTAATAGCATATGCCTATTGTATTAGTCTGTTTTGTATTGCTATAACAAAATACTTGGAACTGGGTAATTTATAAAGAAAAGGAAATTTATTGCTTACAGTTTCTGAGGCTGGGAAGTCCAAAGTCCATCTGATAATGGTGGTCAGGGGTGTGGATCTGAGGGCTTTAAAGGATGGTGACAGTGACCCAGGGGTCTCACTTTGCAAGATGGTGGAAGCAGAGAGAGCAGAGAGAAAGACAGACTCTCCTCCTCTTTTTAAAGCCCTCAGAGTCATACCTCTGACCACCACTTTTAATCCATTCCCTCCAGCGTGGTCCTACAATCCAATCACCTCCTCAAGGCTCCACCTTTCTATTACCATTGATAGGATTTCCCACCCTCTTAACAGTCAC
>NW_007739492.1:16628-19024 GCF_000696425.1 Galeopterus variegatus | reverse complement strand
TATCCTCTTTATTTTTTATGACAAGTAAGGTATATAAAAATCTCTTTCAAAAATCTTTTTTTGTGTGTGTGTATTTGTGTGTGGCTGGCCACAGAGATCCAAAATCATTTGATTTTGAACATTTATTAGTTTATATATTTCATAACTCTCTACACTCGACTGTATCTCCTAAAACTATCTTTATTAAAACAGAATTCCAAGGTTATTGAAGTTTCAAGATTTAAATTAAAGGCTATTGACAAAATAAAATGCTAATATTATTCATTGTAAATAATTATTTTTACTTTATTGGTAAAATACTTTATTGCTACTTTGTGTCAATTATTATATTTCTTATAAGATAATTCTTAGTTACATATATTTATTGTGTCAATTGTTTTCAGTTTCTAAATTATTGTCAGATACAGAATTTTTAGTTTTTGCTCTTATTATTATTTTTTAAAATTTTTATTGACTCAAAATTGATTATACATATTTTTGGGGTTCAATATTGAGATACGTTGGTCAAATCAATATTACTAGCATATATATTGTTACAAATCGTAATTATTCTTTATGCCCCTTGTCCAATCTCTCCCCATCCCCCTCTCCCTCCCCCCTCCCCCCTCTAATTACCCTAGATTTCTTCTGTCCTTCTGAAAGAGTAATGGTTACTTTGTTGATTTGTTGCCTAGATGATCTGTCCAGTGCTGACAGGTGTGATCAGGTCCTCCAATATTATCACAGAACAGACGCTTCCTCTGTCACTCTGGAATGGGCTTTGTGGAGAGACATTCTCCTCCTTTATGTCTGTTGGTGACTCTCCTTGTGTCAGTCCATTCCAGGGGCTGGCGGACCATCTGTGTGGTGGTTGTGGCGTCCAGCTGCTTTCGCAGTAGCTATGGTTATTTTAGTGGGTGTGGTGGGCCACCCTCATGGATGTGATGTTTTTGGCATGCTCCTTGGTGCTGGCAGTGTGCCTGGTTGTGGGGAGTGTCTGGTCCCCATCTTCATGCCTTGGGTCCTTGCCTCGATACCTCAGGTCCCTGGGTGGGCCCCAAGGCGCTGGCGTGGTGTGCGTGGTTTTGGGAGGGGGGGCCCAGTCCCCTTCTCCATGCCTTGGGTCCCTGGGCAGTCCCTGAGGTGCTGGCATGGTTCCCCGGTTGTAGGAGGGGGTCTGGTCCCCAACTCCATACCCCGGGTCCCTGGGTGGGTCCCAAGGCGCTGGCACTGTATGCTTGGTTATGGGTGGGGGGTCCAGTCCTCTTCTCCATGCTTCAGGTACCTGAATGGGTCCTGAGGTGCTGGCGGCATGCCTGGATGTTGGAGTGGGGTCCAGTTCCTGGCTCTAAGCCTCGGGTTCCCAGGTGGGCCCCAAGGCACTGGGTGTGTGAGTGGGTGTGAGTGGGGGTCCTGTCCCCGTCTCTAGGCCTCATGTCCACAGGCAGGCCCCAATGCACTGGTGGTGTGCCTGGGCTAGAACTAATTTTTTGTCCTTTGCTTACTTCTAAAATGGGGGAACTTCCTGTGGGAACCAGTACTTGAACTCTGGGGTTGACCTAAATTGCTGCTTTGCTGCTGTTTCCCTAGGGAAAGCTTTTTGTGTAGCTCAGGGTTTAATGGTTGACCTTACAGGTACTTCCAGCTCTCCAGAGACCCGGTGCACCTGGGTTGTGTAGAACCTCTGACCTGGGCCTGAGATTTTTCATCAAACTGCACCCCCTACAATTCTGCATTCCCGACCAGTCTCCTCTGAGTGGTCCTGCGCTGATTGGGGGGCTGATTGGCTTTCCTTTCTGTGTCCTGGTGTTCTCCTCGTGGGCCTGTCTTCCCCACCACCCATGCTTCAAACACTTCCCATGGGACAGGCTGTGCACCGGTCCCTCGTGATGACTCACTGGTCTCTGAATGGCTCCCGTTTTTCAGCTGTTCTAGCTCCTCCTGTGTGGGTCCACAGGAACCCTATTAATGGTCTTGCTGTCCTGGGGGCCACCAAGGCCCCCTTTTTCCCTGCCGCTTCCAAATAACTCCATCTCAAGGGCACAGCTGGGGCTTCTGCTGGCTCCTGCTCCATGCACTCAGCAGCTTAAGCATTAAAGCAGCGATGACCTGAAACTCGCAGAGCAGTTTTTTCTTCCTCTCATCATGGTTTCTCCCACCTTCATGAACTCTGTAGGCCTCTCCTCCTCTTCCCCTGAGCTCCAGTGGACCCAACTTGGCTGATGTTACATTTTTATAGTTCTAAATTGGTTGATTTGTGGGAGAGAGTGATGCTGGGGACTATCTATTCCGCCATCTTGACTGGAACTTTCTGCTTTTATTATTATTACAACACTTGTTTGGGTGTGTTCCAAAGTCCAACCTGTGTTTGAATGTTCATTGTGCTATTTTATGTTTGCTGATTAATAAATCACAAA
>NW_007739492.1:14755-16546 GCF_000696425.1 Galeopterus variegatus | reverse complement strand
TAGATGTCATCATAATACCTACCTTGTAGGATTGTTTTGAGGTTTATATTTTTATTTTTATTTATTTATTTATTTATTTGAGGTTTAAATATTAAGATGTTAGCCCAGTGCTGGCACATAAAGAAGTGCATAGGATTAAAGAATACCTATACTTTGGGCCGGCCCGGTGGCGCACTGGAGAGTGTGCCGCTTGGGAGCGTGGCGGCGCTCCCGCCGAGGGTTCAGATCCCATGTGGAGACCGGTTCCCGCTCACTGGGTGAGCACGGTGTGGGCGCAACACTGAGGGTTGTGATCCCATTGCCGATCCTCGGTACGGGAGCGACACCGAGGGTTGCGATCCCGTTACCGGTCAGTAAAAAAGACAAAAAAGGAAAAAAAAAAAAAAAAAGAATACCTATACTTATTTTCTCAGGAAGTGGAAGCTAATTTATAGATTAGGATTCTTGGTTAGCAGCAAAAAATATCTCTAGCTAAGTAAAGGAAAAGAGGATTTTCTGGAAGGACCTGGTGTAGTCCATCCATAGGACTGGAGGAAGAGATGAGCATTCTGGCCACAGGAAGGACAGGAGTGGGGACAGTGTCAGGAATCTAGGTAGTGGTATACAGCAGACAGACTCTTGAAAGTGCAGCTATCGTAAGGCTTCCTGTCCAACCAATTTCTCTCTTTCGAGGACTCAGCTGAAGATCTAGGTTCCTGGGAGAGACACTGGTCTTCTCAACTTGGGTTAACAATTTGGAATTCCCATGAAGACTGGTAGATAGAAAGGCTGAGTGAGAGGATGGGGATAGTAGGATAACAGATACAGATTGGCCAGAGGGTTGATAGCTGGTATTGGTGGAATATGTCATTAGGAAAAGATATTTTTGCTTATCTTTTTTTTCAGTGTTTTCTTGCTGGTGTTCCCTCTTTAAAAGTAGAAAATCTGTTTTTAAGGCCTAAGAAGGGAAAGGGTGTAGTCTTTCAGAATTGTCCTCATTTGGGGCCTGTGTTTAAATTCTTTTCAGCCTTAACATATTCAGAGAATTATTTTTAATAAAAAGGCCTTTCGGACAACAGTAAAATAAATAGCTTAGGTAAATTTATTGATCATAAACATGATTAACTTTGTTTTTATTTTTTAAGGAACTTAAACAGAACCGAAGTCAGGAAATTGATGACCATCAACATGAAATGTCAGTATTGCAGAATGTACATCAACAGAAATTGACACAAATGCATCGTCAGTATCGAGAGGAATTAAGCTACTATGAAGAACGAATTGAAGAACTCAAAAACCTGTTACAAGAAGGTTATTAGTTTTGTTAATTTAACATGTTAGACAACATACTTAAAAGACAATTTTAGCACTCTGAGACCAGGACACTGCTATAAATTTGCACTAAGTTCTCAAGAATGAGTAAATGAGTAGCTCTGCTTGTTTGCCAGAAATTTGCTATGGCACCACTACTTTCAAGATTTTGCAAAAATGGGGCCGGCCCGGTGGCGTACTGCTATAGTGCGCCACTTGGGAAGCGCGGCGGCGCTCCCGCCGAGGGTTCGGATCCCACATACAGACCGGTTCCCGCTCACTGGCTGAGCGAGGCATGGGAGCAACACCGAGGGTTGCGATCCCGTTGCTGGTCCTAGTCCGGTACGGGGGAAACACTGAGGGTTGCGATCCGTTGCCGGACACGGAAAAAGACAAAAAAAAAAAAAAAGGAAAAGTTATTGTTAGTTCCTCATCTGTATGGCCAGTTCTGTATATATCAGATGGATTTTCAAACTAAAGTTAAGTTTAAAGTAAAGTCAC
>NW_007739492.1:12439-13833 GCF_000696425.1 Galeopterus variegatus | reverse complement strand
TTGCAATCTTATGCTATGAAGCAAAGTGATTGTGTGACAGAAAAGGATAGAATTCTTCCACAGAGTACATCAGTGGAAGAAGTGGTCACACTACAACAAGCACTGCCTGGTATAAAATGTTTGGAACTTATTTTAGACTGGTATTTCATTGCACAGCTGGTATAAAATGTGTGGAACTAACTTCAGACTGGTATTTCATTGCACACTAGTTGTTTTTAAACACTTGAATAAATGAATACTTCTTGGAAATGGAGTATTCATGGAAACAATTTTGAATAATTTGAGAATTGCTTGGTTTGGATTCAGTGCCATAGTTAATAATAGATCACAAATAAGAATTTTCTCCTAAAAATGGTTAAGTATTGGCTTGCTGTTTCTCAACCTACCTTCATTATCCTTTTATTTACATGTAACTCATTGATTTAGGAGGCCATGCAGATATCTGAGAAAAGTTTATGTACATTGACATTTTTGAGAGGAGGTAAAAGTCTGTTTCTTGTAATCTATATTGAATACTTCCTGTCACTCATCAGGGCCCAAACCCTCCAGTTAAGGAATGCAGTCTTTCTTCTTCAAAACATCAGGGCCCAAACCCTCACTCATCAGGGCCCAAACCCTCCAGTTAAGGAATGCAGTCTTTCTTCTTCAAAAATCTGTTGGTACCTTTTGAAATGATCTCCTATATTGAGCAAAGGCCTGAGTAATAAGAGCCATAGGTCTTCTGCCATTTTCCATGCTACAGATGATATTTATGGTATCGGATGAAATACACCAGTGTGCATTCATGGCAGGAAAACATAATGGGAACGCTTCCGCTGAAAAGATGCATTTCATTTTGCACTTTGTCCTTCTCTCACACTATCAACTCTCACTTTTTGAACTCACTCATTTCTGCTCTGGCGATTTCCAGCCCTTGTGTGCTTGTGACCCCCCACATCTGTATCCCTCAACCAGTTCTTTATCATGAGTTCCTCATCTGTATGGCCAGTTCTGTATATATCAGATGGATTTTCCTACTAAAGTTAAGTTTAAAGTAAAGTCACCGTGTCCTTTTCCACCTCCTCTTCCTTTCCCTACCTTAGTGATTGGTAGCATTTTCCAGTCTCCCAAAACAGAAAGCTAGAAGTCATCACCTAGCAAGTCCTGTAGGTTCTGTTTCCTTAGCTTTTCTCTGATTCAGTGATATTTTTGGATTGTATCCCATAGGAGCTCTAGGGTTTCTCACAGGTTCATCAGTCCTAGGAGCTGCCATGAAGGCAAAGTGCAGTGGGATTCTGGACTTCTTTCTCATTTGGCTTCAATTGAAGTAGCTCTGCTCTTTTTTTTAAAAAAATTATCTATCATGTTGGGTGATCCATATGAGTTTATTTGCTTAAAAACAAACCTACTGCCCT